>NC_092338.1:85350769-85651730 GCF_046630445.1 Rutidosis leptorrhynchoides | reverse complement strand
AACTTCGAGCCATCCAAGGATCCATTGAAGCTAGATCCATTTTTTCTCTTTTCCAGTAGGTTTATCCAAGGAAATTAAGGTAGTAATGATGTTCATAACATCATTCGATTCATACATATAAAGCTATCTTATTCGAAGGTTTAAACTTGTAATCACTAGAACATAGTTTAGTTAATTCTAAACTTGTTCGCAAACAAAAGTTAATCCTTCTAACTTGACTTTTAAAATCAACTAAACACATGTTCTATATCTATATGATATGCTAACTTAATGATTTAAAACCTGGAAACATGAAAAACACCGTAAAACCGGATTTACGCCGTCGTAGTAACACCGCGGGCTGTTTTGGGTTAGTTAATTAAAAACTATGATAAAATTTGATTTAAAAGTTGTTATTCTGAGAAAATGATTTTTATTATGAACATGAAACTATATTCAAAAATTATGGTTAAACTCAAAGTGGAAGTATGTTTTCTAAAATGGTCATCTAGACGTCGTTCTTTCGACTGAAATGACTACCTTTACAAAAATGACTTGTAACTTATTTTTCCGACTATAAACCTATACTTTTTCTGTTTAGATTCATAAAATAGAGTTCAATATGAAACCATAGCAATTTGATTCACTCAAAACGGATTTAAAATGAAGAAGTTATGGGTAAAACAAGATTGGATAATTTTTCTCATTTTAGCTACGTGAAAATTGGTAACAAATCTATTCCAACCATAACTTAATAAACTTGTATTGTATATTATGTAATCTTGAGATACCATAGACACGTATACAATGTTTCGACCTATCATGTCGACACATCTATATATATTTCGGAACAACCATAGACACTCTATATGTGAATGTTGGAGTTAGCTATACAGGGTTGAGGTTGATTCCAAAATATATATAGTTTGAGTTGTGATCAATACTGAGATACGTATACACTGGGTCGTGGATTGATTCAAGATAATATTTATCGATTTATTTCTGTACATCTAACTGTGGACAACTAGTTATAGGTTACTAACGAGGACAGCTGACTTAATAAACTTAAAACATCAAAATATATTAAAAGTGTTGTAAATATATTTTGAACATACTTTAATATATATGTATATATTGTTATAGGTTCGTGAATCAACAGTGGCCAAGTCTTACTTCCCGACGAAGTAAAAATCTGTGAAAGTGAGTTATAGTCCCACTTTTAAAATCTAATATTTTTGGGATGAGAATACATGCAGGTTTTATAAATGATTTACAAAATAGACACAAGTACGTGAAACTACATTCTATGGTTGAATTATCGAAATCGAATATGCCCCTTTTTATTAAGTCTGGTAATCTAAGAATTAGGGAACAGACACCCTAATTGACGCGAATCCTAAAGATAGATCTATTGGGCCTAACAAACCCCATCCAAAGTACCGGATGCTTTAGTACTTCGAAATTTATATCATATCCGAAGGGTGTCCCGGAATGATGGGGATATTCTTATATATGCATCTTGTTATTGTCGGTTACCAGGTGTTCACCATATGAATGATTTTTATCTCTATGTATGGGATGTGTATTGAAATATGAAATCTTGTGGTCTATTGTTACGATTTGATATATATAGGTTAAACCTATAACTCACCAACATTTTTGTTGACGTTTAAAGCATGTTTATTCTCAGGTGAATATTAAGAGCTTCCGCTGTTGCATACTAAAATAAGGACAAGATTTGGAGTCCATGTTTGTATGATATTGTGTAAAAACTGCATTCAAGAAACTGATTTCGATGTAACATATTTGTATTGTAAACCATTATGTAATGGTCGTGTGTAAACAGGATATTTTAGATTATCATTATTTGATAATCTACGTAAAGCTTTTTAAACCTTTATTTATGAAATAAAGGTTATGGTTTGTTTTAAAAATGAATGCAGTCTTTGAAAAACGTCTCATATAGAGGTCAAAACCTCGCAACGAAATCAATTAATATGGAACGTTTTTAATCAATAAGAACGGGACATTTCAACTATAGTGTAACAGAGTGCGATGTTGCACTACTCGTTGTTCGAGGCCAAAAGTACGTATGTGATTGGTGAAGCATGACCTTCGGGGTCCGCTAACTTCATCATAGTATTTTTGATTGGTGGAGCATGACCTTCGGGGTCCGCTGACTTCATCCGGTGTTGAGTGATCTATTGGTTGTTTTATACACCGATGGTAGGATCGTGAGGACCATGTTGTGTGATTAGTAATTGCGATAGCCGTGTTTCGCTCACGTGTTGTTACGGGTGTGACAATAGTCGATTTTGGACACCTTGGGATTAGCGTTGCCATAGTCGTTTTGGGCGCTTTTGGTTTTAGTCGTTGCTTATGATGTTAGGATAGTGGCGTATTGGTTGTATTGCGCACTACAAAGGATGTTTAGTGGTAAGAGTAATCCGTGAGGATTCATGTGGTTCGATCTTCAACGTTCTGATTGTTGACTTTAGGTTGAGACTTGGTCACTTTTAGCGTTGTCCGTGGTAAAGGTACGCTAAGGAATTTATATCTCGGTACGAGGTTGGTTGAGTTTTTCCCGATATGGGAAATTGAGCAGGTTTTAGTGCTCGGATTGTGGTTTAGATAAATCACGGTTGACGATTTTAGTTGTTAAAAGTGATCCATTGGGAAGAATTGTCTAGGGAAGTTCGTATTGGGACTTGAGTGAGGATCGTTGAGTAGGTACGGATTGGTTAAGTGGAGAAAATCACGAGGACGTGATCGAGTTTAAGTGGGGGAGAGTTGTAAGACCCAAATATTTATTGTACATAATGTATTTATGGTGTACGATGCGTGTATGAAGTTTACGTGTTGCTTGCTCGAACGCCGAAGGAAACTGGACGTTGTCTGAAGTGACAAGGTGTGTACGTATCCTTTCAACCCCAAATAAAGTTTGTGTTGATGTTCCAAAGCCTTACCATTGGAAATGAAATCTTATCACGTTTTCAACGATATTTGATTCATCGAAAACGGAGCTACGGTCAAAAAGTTATGGCCAAAACAAGAAACTGAAAACTGACCTGAAGGTTGGAGCGGCGCTCCACCTTTCGGCGCGGCGCGCCGAACCCGTCTGATGCAATTTTCAGCCTTTTTAAAAGGTCTAAATGAGGGGTACTTTGGTCTTTTCACTTGGGGTCAGTTTGGGGTCATCAAAACTGATCCATTGATCAGTTTGGATCACATCTCACTCATCAAACACTCCCATCCTCAAACCCTAGAGAGAGATTGAGTTCTAGTGAGAGAGAACTCCATTTGGAGAAGAAGGAGGTTGTTTAGGGTCAAACCTCAAGCATTAAAGTTGTTCTACTCGTCAACGGCATCATTTTGGCGGTATTGGTAAGTTCTAACTCCAATTTCATTGTTGATTTTGCTATTCAAAGTTAGGGTTTGAACTTGATTTGTTGATAAACCCATTTAGACTCATGAAGTGGGTTTAGTGATGCTAGTAATCGGGTTTATTGTTAGTGTTGGTGGATTTTGGGTTGGTGAACAAATTGGCCTTGATTAGGACTTGTAATTGGGTTTAATCACTAGGTTTAGTGATTATGGAAATGTTGGAACACTTTTAGGTGTGTTGGTTGACTAATTTTGACTTTGGATCAAAATTAGGGTTTGGTGATGATTATGACCCAATTGTCGAATTAATAAGGTTTATAAACTTAAAATGGATTAGGTTGAAGCATAGAACCGAGTTAAATATGTTTTGGTGTCAAAACTTGCTAATGGCGTGATATTGACTTCTTATGGGTTAAATTAGGGTTTAAGTGTCATTTTGGGCAAGATAGGTATTTAACACCTATGATGGGGTTTAATTGGCGTATTAAGACCATTCTCACTTGTGTTAGTGATTATTGGTTAATTTTGGGCGCGGTTTGTACTTGGAAGTGCATTTGGGTCAAATTTGTACTAAGTGTCAAATTGGGCTGGTTTGTAAATCCAATCTAAGTGTGTTGTTGAATTTGTGATAATGGAATAGGTACTTTCCATTGACGAGTTGCAGATTATTCGGTAGCATTCTTCAAGGCGACAAGGTGAGTGGTAATATCCTATATGCATATGTATGTGTAGGATGGGTGCGGGTCGGGAGAAGGGGTTCTCGCTTGTAGAGCTCGTTTCTCGTATAGGTGGAATAATTATATGTGTAGGTATATAATATATCTATTTGTGGTAGCGTGAAATGTGTAGTGTCGAGGTGTTAAGACACCACGTTTCATGTGACGAGTGATGTGTCGAGGTGTTAAGACGCCACTCGGAGTGAAGCATCGAGGTGTTAAGATGCCACTCTAAGTAATTGACGGGTGAAGCATCGAGGTATTAAGATGCCACTCGGGGTGAAGCATCGAGGTGTTAAGGTGCCACCTAGGGGTGTAGTGTCGAGGTGTTAAGACACCACTCCGTAAAATAATGAGTGAAGCATCGAGGTGTTAAGATGCCACTCGGGGTGAAGTACCGAGGTGTTAAGGTGCCACCCTAGGGTTTAGTGATACGAGGTGTTAAGTATACTAAAGAATGTTATGAACATCGATGACTTGTTTCGCGAAGTCATTCCCTTGCAAAGATTTGGTTAACCATGGTTATTGTGATGTAAGCGTAAGCAATTATGCTATTCGAGATATTTAAATATATATATATTGTATACGTATAATGTTGTTTATATTAATGAATTGTTGTGATGTAGCTAACCCTCCGGGTGTGGCTTATTGGTGTTGTTCACATCGTCGTTGGTGAACTCACTTTATTTATTGTTAGCTTGTTGCTTAGTGATGTTACGGTATGCTTAGACTAGCTTGCCTTTATGCTTGGATGCTTCGGTTTGCGGTATTTGATATTTGTGTGGCGTGTCCATTTTATACATATATATGTATGTAGTATGTTATCATTCACTAAGCGTTAGCTTACCCTCTCGTTGTTGACTTTTTTTATAGATTGCATGGATGCGGAGGCTCGGGTAAGCGGGGACTAGTGGACTCGCGTAGTTGCTTTAGAAGGCTTGCTTTTGGATTGATTAGGATTGGGTAGCGTATCCCCAATCGCCATGCTCGACCTTTATTTTGTATTACAAATCATGTGGTTGAAAACTTGTATTTTCGTACGAAAGTCGTAAAACTGCTTATGTGGGCCCGGTCTTCGTAAAACTAATTTTATTAATGGAACGTGTTAGTTCTACATATATTAATGTATGGTTAAAAGCATTTTGTCTAAATACGTCGGGAAGTGGTCAAACATTTTCGCATTTCATGACTTTTTGGACAGGCCACTTTGGCGCGCCGCGCGGCCATATGGCGCGCCGCGCCATGTGCTGTACCAGCAAAAAAAAAAAATTCTGCGTTATTGGTTGGTTAACGGGTTGGGTTGTTACACAATACATCCCGGAGCGGGAAAGATGTACAAAGATCTCAAGAAACACTTTTGGTGGCCGGGTATGAAAGCCAATATTGCTAGATACGTAAGAGAATGTTTGACATGTTCTAAGGTCAAAGCTGAACATCAGAACCATCAGGTCTACTTCAACAACCCAAAATCCCAGAATGGAAATGGGAAAACATTACCATGGATTTCATTACTAAATTGTCAAGGACTGCAAGTGGTTATGATACTATTTGGGTAATAGTCGATCGTCTCACCAAGTCAGCACACTTTCTGCCAATGAGAGAAGATGATAAAATGGAAAAATTGGCACGTTTATACTTGAAGGAAGTTGTCTCCAGACATGGAATACCAGTCTCTATTATCTCTGATAGGGATGACAGATTTGTTTCAAGATTCTAGCAGACATTACAGCAAGCATTGAGAACTCGTCTAGAAATGAGTACTGTCTATCATCCACAAACTGATGGCCAAAGTGAAAGGATGATACAGACCCTTGAAGATATACTACGAGCATGTGTTATTGATTTCGTAAACAGTTGGGATCGACATCTACCGTTAGCAGAATTTTCCTACAACAACAGTTACCATTCGAGTATTGAGATGGCGCCGTTTGAAGCACTTTATGATAGAAAGTGCAGGTCTCCGATCTGTTGGAGTGAAGTCGGAGATAGACAAATTATGGGTCCGGAGATAATACAAGAAACTACAAAGAGAAAATCATTCAAATTCAACAACGGTTAAAAACCGCTCAAAGTCGACAAAAGAGCTACGCGGATATTAAAAGAAAAGATATAGAATTTGAGATTGGAGAGATGGTCATGCTTAAGGTTTCACCTTGGAAAGGCGTTGTTCGATTTGGTAAACGGGGAAAACTAAATCCAAGGTACATTGGACCATTCAAAATTATAGATCGTGTCAGACCAGTAGCTTACCGACTTGACTTACCGCAACAACTCACCGGGGTACATAATACCTTTCATGTCTCGAATCTGAAGAAATGTTTTGCTAAAGAAGATCTCACTATTCCATTAGACGAAATCCAAATCAATGAAAAACTTCAATTCATCGAAGAACCCGTCGAAATAATGGATCGTAAGGTTAAAAGACTTAAGCAAAATAAAATACCGATTGTTAAGGTTCGATGGAATGCTCGTAGAGGAACCGGGTTCACCTTGGAGTGTAAAGATCAGATGAAGCTGAAATACCCGCACTTATTTCCTGAAGATGCGTCAACACCTCCAACAGCTAGAAATTTCGGGACGAAATTTATTTAACGGGTAGGTACTGTAGTGACCCAAACTTTTCCATGATTATATATATTAAATGAAAACTATATTTGCATGATTAAATGTATCCAACATGTTAAGCAATCAAACTTGTTAAGACTTGATTATTTGAAATGAGTTTCATGTAGACAATTGACCACCCGAGTTGACCGGCGATTCACGGACGTTAAAACTTGTAAAAACTATATGATGATATATATATATGAATATATATATATATATATATATATATATATATATATATATATATATATATATATATATATATATATATATATATATATATGTAAAATATATATATATATATATATGTAAAATATATATATATATATATATATATATATATATATATATATATGTAAAATATATATATATATATATATATATATATATAGTTAACATGATATTATTATAAGTAAGTATCTCACTAGGTATATTAACAATGATTTATATACATAAAAAAATGAGATTACTAAGTTAAGAAACTCGAAACGATATATATAACGATTATCATTATAACAACGCCTTACTAAATACATATGTATCATATTAAGGTATTTTTACACTATATTTAACATGATAAAATGATAATTATATATATCATTATGTATGTTAACAATGAACTACATATGTAAAACAAGACTAATAACTTAAGAATTTCGAAACGAGGCATATATGTAACGATTATCGTTGTAACGACATTTTAATGTATATATATCATATTAAGATATATTCATACATCATAATATCATGATAATGTAATAATTTAACATCTCATTAGATATAATAAACAATGGGTTAACTACATTAAATGAGATCGTTAACTTAAAGGTTTCAAAACAACACTTACATGTAACGACTAACGATGACTTAACGACTCAGTTAAAATGTATATACATGTAATATTTTAAGATGTATTCATACACTTTTGAAAGACTTCAAGACACATATCAAAGTACTTCTACTTATCAAAAATGCTTACAATTGCATTCTCATTCATTTTCATCAACAATTCTACTCGTATACACCCATATTCGTACTAGTACAATACACAGCTTCTAGATGTATTTACTATTGGTATATACACTCCAATGATCAGCTCTTAGCAGCCCTTGTGAGTCACCAAGACATGTGGGAACCATCATTTGACAACTAACATGACTTATGAGCATGA
Organism: Rutidosis leptorrhynchoides; assembly: GCF_046630445.1. Taxonomy (NCBI): domain Eukaryota; kingdom Viridiplantae; phylum Streptophyta; class Magnoliopsida; order Asterales; family Asteraceae; genus Rutidosis; species Rutidosis leptorrhynchoides. Next base: position 85,643,873 of record NC_092338.1, on the reverse strand, counting down.
AAACAAAAACTAGTAACCTTATATTGACTAAGCATTATGCATTTTTTTCAAACAACACACTCATCACATTTCTTTGATTTTCTAATCCAAATTCTCTCCACCTTAACTCTCTCTAAGTTTAAGAAAATCTATACTTCAGTAATATTGATCATCTAAGTCAATCTAGCTTCAATTACAATCAAGAAACATCATCATTCAAGAACACTTCATAAATACTTTTAAGTTTACTAGCTTACTTCCAATCTTGCAAATCCATTTCAAGTGATCATCCAATCTCAAGAAATCTTTCTTATTTACAGTAAGATATCTTTATAATTCAAGGTAATACTCATATTCAAACTTCGATTCAATTTCTATAACTATAACAATCTTATTTCGAGTGGAAATCTTACTTGAACTTGTTTTCGTGTCATGATTCTACTTCAAGAACTTTCAAGCCATCCAAGAATCCTTTGAAGCTAGATCAATTTTTGTCACTTCCAGTAGATTTACCTACTAAACTTAAGGTAGTAATGATGTTCATAACATCATTCGATTCATATATATATATAACTATCTTATTCGAAGATTTAAACTTGTAATCACTAGAACATAGTTTAGTTGATTCTAAACTTGTTCGTAAACAAAGTTAATCCCTCTAACTTAACTTTTAAAATCAACTAAACACATGTTCTATATCTATATGATATGCTAACTTAATGATTTAAAACCTGGAAACACGATGAACACCGTAAAACCGGACATACGCCGTCGTAGTAAAAACGCGGGCTGTTTTGGGTTTGATAATTAAAAAAACTATGATAAACTTTGATTTAAAAGTTTTTCTTCTGTTCTTATTAACATGAAACTATATCCAAAAATCATGGTTAAACTCAAAGTAGAAGTATGTTTTTCAAAATGGTCATCAAGACGTCATTCTTTCGACTGAAATGACTACCTCTTACAATATTGACTTGTAACCTGTATTTCCGACTATAAACTTATACTTTTTCTATTTAGTTTTATAAATTTCAGTTCATTATGAAACCATAGCTACTTGAATCACTCAAAACGGATTTAAAACGAAGAAGTTATGGGTAAAACAAGATTGGATAATTTTGCTTGTTGTAGCTACGTGAAATTTGTAACAAATCTATACAAACCATAACTTAACTAACTTATATTGTATTATACATGTATTCTAACATATATTATGTGTAGTGACCCAAACTTTTCCATGTTTATATATATTAATTGAGATTATATTTACATGATTAAATGTTTCCAACATGTTAAGCAATCAAACTTGTTAAGACTTGATTAATTAAAATATGTTTCATATAGACAATTGACCACCCAAGTTGACCGGTGATTCACGAACGTTAAAACTTGTAAAAACTATATGATGACATATATATGGATATATATATATATATATTTAACATGATACTATGATAAGTAAACATATCATTAAGTATATTAACAATGAACTACATATGTAAAAACAAGACTACTAACTTAATGATTTTTAAACGAGACATATATGTAACGATTATCGTTGTAAAGACATTTAATGTATATATATCATATTAAGAGATATTCATACATGATAATATCATGATAATATAATAATTTAAAATCTCATTTGATATTATAAACATTGGGTTAACAACATTTAACAAGATCGTTAACCTAAAGGTTTCAAAACAACACTTACATGTAACGACTAACGATGACTTAACGACTCAGTTAAAATGTATATACATGTAGTGTTTTAATATGTATTTATACACTTTTGAAAGACTTCAATACACTTATCAAAATACTTCTACTTAACAAAAATTCTTACAATTACATCCTCGTTCAGTTTCATCAACAATTCTACTCGTATGCACCCGTATTCGTACTCGTACAATACACAGCTTTTAGATGTATGTACTATTGGTATATACACTCCAATGATCAGCTCTTAGCAGCCCATGTGAGTCACCTAATACATGTGGGAACCATCATTTGGCAACTAGCATGAAATATCTCATAAAATTACAAAAATATGAGTAATCATTCATGACTTATTTACATGAAAACAAAATTACATATCCTTTATATCTAATCCATACACCAACGACCAAAAATACCTACACACACTTTCATTCTTCAATTTTCTTCATCTAATTGATCTCTCTCAAGTTCTATCTTCAAGTTCTAAGTGTTCTTCATATATTCTACAAGTTCTAGTTACATAAAATCAAGAATACTTTCAAGTTTGCTAGCTCACTTCCAATCTTGTAAGGTGATCATCCAACCTCAAGAAATCTTTGTTTCTTACAGTATGTTATCATTATAATACAAGGTAATAATCATATTCAAACTTTGGTTCAATTTCTATAACTATAACAATCTTATTTCAAGTGATGATCTTACTTGAACTTGTTTTCGTGTCATGATTCTGCTTCAAGAACTTCGAGCCATCCAAGGATCCGTTGAAGCTAGATCCATTTTTCTCTTTTCCAGTAGGTTTATCCAAGGAACTTAAGGTAGTAATGATGTTCATAACATCATTCGATTCATACATATAAAGATATCTTATTCGAAGGTTTAAACTTGTAATCACTAGAACATAGTTTAGTTAATTCTAAACTTGTTCGCAAACAAAAGTTAATCCTTCTAACTTGACTTTTAAAATCAACTAAACACATGTTCTATATCTATATGATATGCTAACTTAATGATTTAAAACCTGAAAACACGAAAAACACCGTAAAATCGAATTTACGCCGTCGTAGTAACACCGCGGGCTGTTTTGGGTTAGTTAATTAAAAACTATGATAAACTTTGATTTAAAAGTTGTTATTCTGAGAAAATGATTGTTATTATGAAAATGAAACTATATCCAAAAATTATGGTTAAACTCAAAGTGGAAGTATGTTTTCTAAAATGGTCATCTAGACGTCGTTCTTTCGACTAAATTGACTACCTTTACAAAAACGACTTGTAACTTATTTTTATAACTATAAACCTATACTTTTTCTGTTTAGATTCGTAAAATAAAGTTCAATATGAAACCATAGCAATTTGATTCACTTAAAATGGATTTAAAATGAAGAAGTTATGGGTAAAACAAGATTGGATAATTTTTCTCATTTTAGCTACGTGAAAATTGGTAACAAATCTATTCCAACCATAACTTAATCAACTTGTATTGTATATTATGTAATCTTGAGATACCATAGACACGTATACAATGTTTTGACCTATCATGTCGACACATCTATATATATTTCGGAACAACCATAGACACTCTATATGTGAATGTTGGAGTTAGCTATACAGGGTTGAGGTTGATTCCAAAATATATATAGTTTGAGTTGTGATCAATACTGAGATACGTATACACTGGGTCGTGGATTGATTCAAGATAATATTTATCGATTTATTTCTGTACATCTAACTGTGGACAACTAGTTGTAGGTTACTAACGAGGACAGATGACTTAATAAACTTAAAACATCAAAATATATTAAAAGTGTTGTAAATATATTTTGAACATACTTTGATATATATGTATATATTGTTATAGGTTCGTGATCAACCAGTGGCCAAGTCTTACTTCCGACGAAGTAAAAATCTGTGAAAGTGAGTTATAGTCCCACTTTTAAAATCTAATATTTTTGGGATGAGAATACATGCAGGTTTTATAAATGATTTACAAAATAGACACAAGTACGTGAAACTACATTCTATGGTTGAATTATCGAAATCGAATATGCCCCTTTTTATTAAGTCTGGTAATCTAAGAATTAGGGAACAGACACCCTAATTGACGCGAATCCTAAAGATAGATCTATTGGGCCTAACAAACCCCATCCAAAGTTCCGGATGCTTTAGTACTTCGAAATTTATATCATATCCTAAGGGTGTCCCGGAATGATGGGGATATTCTTATATATGCATCTTGTTAATGTCGGTTACCAGGTGTTCACCATATGAATGATTTTTATCTCTATGTATGGGATGTGTATTAAAATATGAAATCTTGTGGTCTATTATTATGATTTGATATATATAGGTTAAACCTATAACTCACCAACATTTTTGTTGACGTTTTAAGCATGTTTATTCTCAGGTGATTATTAAGAGCTTCCGCTATCGCATACTTAAATAAGGACGAGATTTGGAGTCCATGCTTGTATGATTTTGTGTAAAACCTGCATTCAAGAAACTTATTTTGTTGTAACATATTTGTATTGTAAACCATTATTTAATGGTCGTGTGTAAACAGGATATTTTAGATTATCATTATTTGATAATCTACGTAAAGCTTTTTAAAACTTTATTGATGAAATAAAGGTTATGGTTTGTTTTAAAATGAATGCAGTCTTTGAAAAACGTCTCATATAGAGGTCAAAACCTCGCAACGAAATCAATTAATATGGAACGTTTTTAATCAATAAGAACGGGACATTTCAGTTGGTATCCGAGCGTTGGTCTTAGAGAACTAGAATTTTGCATTAGTGTGTCTTATCGAGTTTGTTAGGATGCATTAGTGAGTCTGGACTTCGACCGTGTTTACTTGAAAAATGATTGCTTAACAAATTTTGTTGGAAACTATATATTTTTAACATGTGAATATTATGTGATATATTAATCTCTTAACGCGTTTGATATTATGTGATAGATGTCTACCTCTAGAACAAGTCCCATTGAATCACCTAATAATAATGAAGAGTCAAATGTAAATTGGAATGATTCGTGGACTGATTCACAAGTTCCCGAAGAGGAACCGGAAGAAGAGTCGGAACCGGAAGAAGAATCGGAACCGGAAGAAGAATCGGAACCGGATGAAGAAATAGAACCGGTGGGGGAAATAATAAAATGGTTAAGTAAAAGAAAATCCTCAACCAACCGACCAAGGTGAATTATGGTCAATGGTGTTTCCGCCAAGGAAGCAAAATATTGGGAGGATTACCAATTCTCGGATGAATCGGATTCCGACGAGAATTCCGATGATGTTATAGAAATTACCCCAACTGAATTTAAAAAGGCAAAAGAAAATAATAAGGGAAAGGGCATAAAAATAGAGAAATCTAATTCCAACTCCGATGAACTTTATATGTATCGTCAACCCCCGAAGTCCTTAAGTTGTAACAATGACCCGGGAACCTCTAAACCACCAGGTTTTTCTAAACCAATGTGGAAAACGACGGCTCGTATTAGGGGATCATCATATATCCCTAGAAACTTGTCAAAACGAACCAAAACCGAAGAAGAAGAAACAAGCGAGTCGGAATAAGATAGTTGTATTCGTGTGGTGTAATATATGTAATATAGTGTGCTTATGCTTTATGATATATGTAAAAATTGCTTGTATTAATAAGTATTTTTTTTTATGAATCTAACTCTTGTCTATTTTACAGTATAAAAACACAAAATGGATAGACAACCTAATATTTTAAGAGACCTACCCGGAGACATGATTGATGAAATCTTGTCTAGAGTCGGTCAGAATTCTTCGGCACAACTATTTAAGGCGAGATCAGTTTGTAAGACATTCGAAGAACGTTCCAAGAATGCCTTGGTTTATAAAAGGCTTTCGTTCGAAAGATGAGGGATATCACATTGGGAAATTCATAAGTTACGATGTGTTTACTTTGACGCATATATTGCGGGGAACCCAAATGCTATTTTACGCAATGGGTTAAGAAATTATTTTGACTCAATATATCCGAATATTGGACTTCGTGATTTAGAAAAAGCGGCTAACATGCAACATAAAGAAGCATGTTATACTTACGGATTAGTAATGTTCGCTTCTCACCAAAGTGAGAACAAGAACATCGGGCTACAACTATTAAACAAAACGTTCCCACAAGTGACGGAGTCGGTAATTGGGGTAAGAAATGAGGTTTTTAGATTGTTACGGGACTGTTGGACATTACATAACCCTCGTCCCTTTGACGACGTTACAACACGCTGTCTTATCAACGGCTATAACGGTTATGTTCCACAAGACCAAGGATGGGAAGTAATCCTAGTAAAACCAGAATGCATGACTTGTTTCTGGACGTATGAATTACGTGTCTTTATTGCCTTTGCTGAACGACTTGTGTACTAGCTAGAATTATCTTCACAACCATCTTGTATCAAATTTATTGTGTGCTATATTTCATGCTATATGTAAAATAAGCGGTATTGTAAGTTTGTAAAATATTGTGTAAAAGTTTGAACGCGAAATATTATTATAATCAGTTTTTCATATAGAATTGTAGTAGTTGAATTATATATTAGCTACTAAGTATAAACTTAACGGGTAGGTACTACCCGAATTTAAACTTATAAAACGCTAATATGAAGAAAAAGCTTTTATAAATGAGTTCATATTATGCTACGAAATACTATTAACTACTCTTAATATTCTGTATAATTAACTTGTTCCATTTGACTATTTTGAAGGAAATGGCACCGACTACTCGACACACCGTGAATATGAATGAAGAGGAATTCCGTACTTTTCTAGCTTCAAACATAGCCGCAGTACAGGCTGCGCTACATACCAACAATAACCTTGGATCTAGCAGTCCAGGAAATCGTGTAGGATGCACCTACAAAGAATTCACTGCCTGCAAACCTTTGGAATTTGATGGAACCGAAGGACCGATCGGATTGAAACGGTGGACCGAGAAGGTCGAATCGGTGTTTTCCATAAGTAAGTGTACTAAAGAGGACAAAGTGAAGTACGCTACGCATACCTTCACAGGTTCTGCGTTAACATGGTGGAATACCTATCTAGAGCAAGTGGGACAAGACGATGCGTACGCACTACCGTGGTCAGCATTCAAGCACTTGATGAACGAGAAGTACCGTCCCAGAACCGAGGTCAATAAGCTCAAGACAGAACTTAGAGGGTTACGAACCCAAGGATTTGATATTACCACGTACGAAAGACGATTCACAGAATTGTGCCTATTGTGTCCGGGAGCATTCGAAGATGAGGAAGAGAAGATCGACGCGTTTGTGAAAGGATTACCGGAAAGAATCCAAGAAGATATAAGTTCACACGAGCCCGCCTCCATACAACAGGCATGTAGAATGGCTCACAAACTAGTGAACCAGATTGAAGAAAGAATTAAAGAACAGACTGCTGAAGAGGCCAATGTGAAGCAAGTCAAAAGAAAGTGGGAGGAAAACGGTGATAAGAATCACCAATACAACAACAACAGCAATTACAACAATAATCGCAACAATTATCCCAACAATCGCAACATCAATCGCAACTACAACAAACGGCCCAACAACAACAACAACAACAACAACAACAACAGCAACTACAACAATCATCCCAACAACAATAATAACTGCAACAACAATAAGAATCAGAAGCAGCTATGCCAAAGGTGTGAAAAGTATCACTCGGGGTACTGCACCAAATTTTGCAACAAGTGTAAAAGAAATGGTCATAGCGCGACGAAGTGTGAGGTATACGGACCAGGGGTTAATAGAACGAAAGGAACAAATGGTGTCGAAACGAGTAATGGCGGAGCAAGTAGTGTCGGAGCAAGTTATGCCAAAGTAGTTTATTATAAATGTGGAAAACCGGGCCACATTATTAGAAATTGCCCGAACCAGGAGAACACGATTGGACAAGGCCGCGGAAGAGTTTTCAATATTAATGCGGCAGAGGCACAGGAAGACCCGGAGCTTGTTACGGGTACGTTTCTTATTGACAATAAATCTGCTTACGTTTTATTTGATTCGGGTGCGGATAGAAGCTATATGAGTAGAGATTTTTGTGCTAAATTAAGTTGTCCATTGACGCCTTTGGATATTAAATTTTTACTCGGATTAGCAAATGGTAAATTAATTTCAGCAGATAATATATGTCGGAATCGAGAAATTAAACTGGTTAGCGAAACATTTAAGATTGATTTGATACCAGTAGAGTTAGGGAGTTTTGATGTGATAATCGGTATGGACTGGTTGAAAGAAGTGAAAGCAGAGATCGTGTATTACAAAAATGTTATTCACATTATACGAGAAAAAGGAAAACCCTTAATGGTGTACGGAGAAAAGGGCAACACGAAGCTACATCTTATTAGTACTTTGAAGGCACAAAAAATAATAAGAAAAGGTTCCTATGCTGTTCTAGCACACGTCGAGAAAGTACAAACTGAAGAAAAGAGCATCAATGATGTTCCCATTGCAAAAGAATTTCCCGATGTATTTCCGAAAGAATTACCGGGATTACCCCCACATCGATCCGTTGAATTTCAAATAGATCTTGTACCAGGAGCTGCACCAATAGCTCGTGCTCCTTACAGACTCGCACCCAGCGAGATGAAAGAACTGCAAAGCCAATTACAAGAACTTTTAGAGCGTGGTTTCATTCGACCAAGCACATCACCGTGGGGAGCTCCTGTTTTGTTTGTTAAGAAGAAAGATGGTACATTCAGGTTGTGTATCGACTACCAAGAGTTGAACAAACATACCATCAAGAACCGCTACCCACTACCAAGAATCGACGACTTATTTGATCAACTACAAGGCTCGTCTGTTTATTCAAAGATTGACTTACGTTCCGGGTATCATCAAATGCGGGTGAAAGAAGATGATTGTAACATCCCGCGTTTTTCCGTTAAATTTATTTTTAACACTATTTTCTTTTTTAAATAAAATCTTTCGTTATTTAAATTCGTAGTTTCCGTTGACCAACGTTCTTAATTTTTCCCGTTATTTAATTATAACATCACTCGTTTACTCGAGCGTTTTTAAAATATTCGTTTGGTTAATTCCCGCACCCGCTTTGAAACTTGAGGGACCGAGGTTGCCAAGTGGGCAAACTAGTTGACTAGGTCAACTAGTCAACCCACCTTATCCACCCATTCATTTCACCTCCCACCTTCTCCCTCTTTTCTCTCTACTTCCCTTTCATGAACTCAAACACCCATCCTCACAAATTCATCATCTAAATCCGATTGGAGAAGCAAACATCAAAACAAATTACTTTTTCGTGATCCTCTCTTCATCCTCTTCGATTTGGTACCAATTTCATAGCTTGGGGTAAAGTTTCTAAAAACTCTAGATTTCTCTAAATTCGTGTTTTGACTTGAAATGGTGTTAGTTAGTGTCTATGGCTCGTGTATAACATGAAAATATGATTTATTTGCTCGATTTGTTGTTTTGAAGTAACTAGCATGAACTTGAAAATGGGTGTGCTTAATCTTTAATTTTATATGAGTTAATGTTGTTAAATTGTTAAAGTTCATGTTTTAATTGTGTTACTAGTATCACTAGCTTCGTTTTGATGCATAGGTTGACTAAGAAAACTTCAAAAACATGAATATTGATTTTTGTAGATTTTGGTTAGGGTTTGATAGACTTAAAACGAACTTTTTGATGCTTGAATGCCATGAAATGTTATTTGTAAGTGTTTAGTTGTAATGCACGTTTCATTACCTTCAAAACGGCACATCATATGTGTGAATTGGATTCCCGAAACTTAAAATGCATTTGATGAACTTGAACTTTGAAAATAAACCTTTATTGATCAATTGACGAGTTTTCGGTTATTGTAATTGATGTTTTTGCTTGGTGAAAAGTAGTTAGTTGTATTCCTTGTCAAAATACCTTTCCAACGATATAAGATACTTGTTTTGGATGTTTACGGTTTAGGATTTATGGGTATTTGAAGTTGGATTCGTGCTTGAGTGTGAAAACTGCCAGAATTCTCTGCACAGGTAATGGCGCGGCGCGCCATATACCCGCGCGGCGCGCCAAAGTGGTCTGTCCAACTTTGTCGATTTTTGAATAATGTTTGCTATGCTACACACCCCCGATCAACATGAAACTTGGACAACATGCTCATATATGATTTCTAAGCTCATGAAAATAGTTCGGGACCCGACCCGACCCCATTGACTTTTTCATTGACTTTGACCAAGTTTGACTTTTAGTCAAACTTAACAAAACACTTATGCAATCGTTCTAATCTTATTTTATACTTGATTCTTGCATGAAACTTGACAACGTGATTCACTTGCTATACTATTCGAGTCGTAACGAGCCATAGGACTAATTGAACACATTTCACCCGACCTTGTGTCGTAACCGGTTAATTGATACAACTTATTTGTTTAGGTCAAGGCTAAGCAACTTTCATGCACACGTTTACTTTGTGAAGTACATTTATACTCGTGCACTCGAGGTGAGATCATAGTCCCACCTTTTCAACAACTTTTTATACTTTTAAATTGTGGGCTGAGAAACATATACTTTGTTACATTTTGTACTACTTACTTTTATACTTTGAACACAAGTACAAGGAAAACAAACATTCCACAGCGAGTTAGAACAAAAATCCTCAATTCGATTATCATTAGTTACACTTGCAGGGTGTAAGCGAGAACTTATATTGTGTGGCCATACGGGTTTGACAAACCCTCATTACGGACGGTTCGCTACCGTCTACGGATGAAATATATTTTCGAGAAACAGTGTATGTTCTAACACTATTGTGATGGGGTTCTATGGAAGGAAACGTTAAGTCTTGATAATTGGGTGCTCGCGAACAATACTTTTGGAATGCAAACGATTTTGATAATCAACTATGGGAATACTAAATCTTGTGGTTCAAAAACAATGTTTACAAATACACCTATGATTTCACCAACGTTTTTCGTTGACAGTTTTCTATATGTTTCTCAGGTTCATACTCAGCTACTTGATACATGCTTCCGCACACTTTGATTACTTGCTTGAGGTCAAGCATACATGCATACGCTAGTGATAGCACTTTTGGATTAAACCTTAAAGCATACATACTTACGCTATTTATAGCAACTGTGATTTTCAACTTATATTATGTCGCAAGTTATTTCATTTATACTTTACAATTTTTGTAATCTTAAACTTGTTGTCGAATTGTTTGTAAACTAAACTTTGCAAGTCTTGTACATTTCAAATGAATGCGACATAATTTTGGTCAAACGAGTCTCATATAGGGACTATGACCACGCAACGGGACCTAAGTAGTCGGCGTCGTCAATGACGATTTTGCCGGGTCGCTACAGATGGTAAAAACTACACTACTGTACGATTAGGTACACTGCCTATAAGTGTTGTAGTAAGGTTTAAGTATATCCATTCTCTAAATAAATAAATATCTTGTGTAAAATTGTATCGTATTTAATAGTGTTTCGTTGTAAACTTCAATAGTATTTTATACCCCTTAGCTTTGACATCAAGTATTTTTGGTGCCGCTGCCAGGGAACTTTCTAAACGCCGGAAGCGCAACGCTAATAAAAAAAAAAAAAGATTTTTAGTTTACTTCTATTAAAAATTCGTTTTTGTAAAAATACGTTTTAATTATTCAAAAATATAAAAAGAAAAACAAAAATATAAGTATTTTTAAGATTTTGTTAAATATTTAAGTTTTATAAAGTTTCTTTATTTTTATCTTATAAAAACATAAGTTTTATTTAAGTATTTTGTTTTTATTTAAAAAACATAAAAAAGATATATATATATATAAATCTAGTTTTAAGCATTTTATTTATAAAATTATAAAGTGATTCTATTTTTTTTAAAGTTTTAAATATAAAAGTTTTATTAATACACATATTTAAAAACAGAAAAATAAATAAATAAAAAAAATAAATAAAGAAAAAAACGCGTCGAATTTAATAAGCTGTCATCTGAATTTCTGAACCCCGCGACTCGCGGGATTTTCTGCATTAATTACCGCAAGTCGCGGAGATAACCTGACACGCGACAGAACCCTAATTCAGCATTAATTACGGGTTATTTAATAATTATTATTATTATTAACCCTAATTATTATTATTATTATAATTAATTTTATTTTAACTTTTACTTTTTATTTAATTTATGTATTTAGTATTAATTAGTTTTATTAAATTGTAAAATTAGTAGTTTTATTAAATAAATAATATAAAAATAATATTTTTATAAAAATTGTACTTTTTACAACTTTTTGTATATTTTTATATTTTGTCCCTTTTTAATCGTTTTAGCGTAATATTTGTATTTTTAGCTCATATTTAATTTTAAACTTAGTTTTTGCTATAGTTATTTTTACTCCTAGATTTTTAGGCTTTGCCGTAGAATTCCTTAAGTGCTTTTTCTTTAGACTAAGATTTAGGTGCTTTAGAATTTTGCGACGCCTTTTTAAGTTTTAGTTTCTTTTTAAGTTATTTCCATTTGGGATTTAGTTTTTCCTGTAAGCTTTAATATTTTTAGACACCTTTTACTATGTATCAATTATCATTCCAATTAGTAATTTCAATTTGCGATTATAATTTTAAGTTAGTTGTAGTAATAAGATTAGGTTAGTCAAGTATTTTTAAGTTTTATAAGTTTCTTTTATTTTTTTTCGTCACCTTTTATTTTTCAACCATTTTTCTTTTTCGACCTTTTGCGACGAACTCGTTTTCTCTCTTATTTCTCGCCATTCTAGTTTTTAGGACTTAGAATTTTTTCTACTTCTTATCTAAATTTTCTTAAAATTACGAAAATTTATTTTAAGTGGTTAAATTGATAGACATCAAAATTTTCTGGTTCGTAGTAATAGTTGGATTTGTACGTGGACCGGGTTATTGGAGCCAAACAGTCCTCAATTATATTGAGACCAAACGAATCCTGCCCCTCTGCTGCATCTTTTGGCTATTCGAAACGTGGGCAAAATCAGAAAAGTCTATTGATTGGATAACTTATATAATTTTTCTTTCCTTTTTAAAAACTAATAGGATATTCAGTGAATGCACCGAGCAAGACGTTCACCACCTTTTGTACGTTCACCACCTGTAACTCGATCAAGACATTTAGCAAATATAACCGCCGTTGATTTTTCTTTAGAATCGTCATCCAGTCAACCAAGTACTTCAGTTCAAATTTCCGATAATCCATTTTTTGAACCCGACCTCACAATTGAGAATCCGGAAAATATTCAGGAACGGTTCGTAGATCCTGAACCATTAAACTTTCCTCCGGAACCACCAATCATTCAAACAGAGATTGTTGAGGAACGAACCATTAAATCAGAATCATCTAGTGATACCGATTCAACAAATTCAATTATGGAGAATCTGGAACCTTTAAGTATGGAAGACCGAATGAGAGCTAAACGCACTGGCCAAGGTCATGCAATTACTCATCCAGACATTAATGCACCAGATTATGAAATCAAAGGACAAATTCTACACATGGTGACTAATCAATGCCAATTTAGTGGTACGCCGAAGGAAGATCCAAATGAACATCTACGTACCTTTAATAGGATCTGCACACTATTTAAAATCCGAGAAGTGGAGGATGAACAGATATATCTCATGTTATTTCCCTGGACTTTAAAGGGAGAAGCCAAAGATTGGTTGGAATCGTTACCTGAAGGGGCGATTGATACATGGGATGTTTTAGTTGACAAATTTCTTAAACAATTCTTTCCTGCATCTAAAGCCGTAAGACTTCAAGCAGAAATTGTTACGTTTACACAGAAGCCAAATGAAACTCTATATGAGGCGTGGACAAGATATGGAAAGTTATTAAGAGGATGTCCGCAACATGGTTTAGACACCTGTCAAATAGTACAAATATTCTACCAAGGATGCGACATCACTACAAGGAAAGACATAGATATAGCAGCTGGTGGTTCTATTATGAAGAAAACCGAAACTGATGCTTACAAAATTATTGATAATACTGCTTCCCACTCACATGAGTGGCACCAAGAAAAAGATATCATTAGATCATCTAAAGCAGCTAGAGCCGATTCTAGCCATGACTTAGATTCCATTTCCGCAAAGATAGATGCTGTGGAGAGACGAATGGAAAAGATGACTAAAGATATTCACTCAATACGAATTAGTTGTGAGCAGTGTGGAGGACCACATTTGACAAAAGATTGTCTCAGTATTGAATTAACAATGGAACAAAGAGAGAATATTTCATACATAAACCAAAGACCTGGAAATAATTATCAGAATAATTATCAACCGCCAAGACCGATTTACAATCAAAACCAGAATTATAACCGAAATATTCCATACAACAACCAACAAGGTCCTACCAATCAACAAGTATCTAATAACAATTACAATCAGCAAAGACCTAATTTTCAAAACAAACCACCACAACAAACCGATGATAAAAAGCCGAATTTAGAAGATATGATGACAAAGCTAGTTGAAACTCAAACGCAATTTTTCACATCTCAAAAACAAACCAATGAACAAAATGCTCAAGCATTTAGAAATCAACAAGCTTCTATTCAAAATCTGGAACAAGAAGTGAGTAACCTAGCAAGGTTAATAGGTGAAAGAAAACCGGGAAGTCTACCTAGTGATACAAATGCTAACCCCCTGAGTGAAACAGCTAAAGCCATTACCACAAGAAGTGGCACAACACTTAAACCACCTGAAATACCTGTAACTTCTGATAAAGCTATTCCTACTCCACAAGAACCACAACCTGATCAAGATAAGGAAAAAGAACCGGTAGTTGAAAAGGTTAATGAAGATAACACAGTTAAGGATAAACCTTATGTTAAACCATACTAACCACCACTTCCTTACCCGAGTAAAATGAAGAAAGAGAAACTTGAAGCCGAGCAATCCAAATTTTTGGATATGTTTAAACAGATAAATGTAAATCTTCCTTTCATTGATGTGATTTCAGGAATGCCTAGATATGCTAAATTCTTGAAAGATCTAATCTCAAATAGAAAGAAAATGGAAGAACTCTCGGCTGTTACTATGAATGCTAATTGTTCAGCAGTGCTGTTGAATAAGATACCAGAAAAACTATCTGATCCAGGAAGTTTCACAATTCCATGTTTTCTGGGTAGTCTTAGTTCAATAGAAGCATTGGCAGACTTAGGTGCTAGTATAAATTTAATGCCGTATTCACTATACACTAAACTAGACCTTGGAGAATTGAAACCAACCAGAATAAGCATACAACTAGCCGATAGATCAATAAAATATCCTAGAGGGATAATGGAGAACATGCTAGTTAAAGTTGGTACTTTAGTATTTCCAGTAGATTTTGTTGTTCTGGACATGGAAGAAGATTCTCAAGTTCCTCTCATATTAGGAAGACCATTCTTAAACACGGCTAAAGCAATGATAGACGTGTTCGGTAAGAAACTGACCCTAAGTATAGAGGATGAGAGTGTTACCTTTTCAGTTGATAGAGCAATGCAACAACCACAATCTGCAGATGATACATGTTATTATATTCAAACTATAGATGCACATGCAGAATTATTAGAAGAATTTCCAGAATTACAAGGAACAGGAGAATGTTCTTTAGGAGAAGGTAATGAACCAATTGATGAAGCTGAAATGTTAGCTACACTTATAGCTAATGGATATGAACCAACAACAGAAGAAATTCAAATGCTAAAAGAAGAAGACAGATATCGATACAAATCATCGATAGAAGAACCTCCGAAATTAGAGTTAAAGCCACTTCCAAACCATTTGGAATACGCTTATTTACATGGTGAATCTGAATTACCTGTAATAATATCGTCTTCTCTTACTGAAAATGAGAAATCACAACTCATTTCTGTGTTGAAAGCTCATAAAACTGCCATTGCATGGAAGATTCATGATATTAAAGGAATAAGTCCTTCGTATTGCACACATAAAATCCTTATGGAAGAAGGTCATAAAACGTATGTGCAACGCCAACGAAGACTAAATCCTAATATGCAAGATGTAGTTAAGAAAGAGATTATTAAACTGCTAGATGCAGGTTTGATATATCCAATTTCTGATAGTCCATGGGTAAGCCCAGTTCAATGCGTGCCGAAGAAGGGTGGCATGACTGTCATTACAAATGAAAAAAATGAGCTTATTCCTACTAGGACTGTAACAGGATGGCGTGTATGTATTGATTATAGAAAATTAAATGACGCCACCAGAAAAGATCACTTTCCCTTACCTTTCATAGATCAAATGTTGGAAAGATTAGCCGGAAATAGTTACTATTGTTTTCTAGATGGATTTTCCGGATATTTTCAAATTCCAATAGCACCCGAAGATCAAGAGAAAACCACATTCACGTGCCCTTATGGTACTTTTGCTTACAAACGCATGCCATTTGGACTTTGCAACGCCCCTGCAACCTTTCAAAGGTGTATGATGGCGATTTTTCACGACATGATAGAAGAATGCATGGAAGTATTCATGGATGACTTTTCAGTCTTCGGTGATACATTTAAATCATGTCTAGTTAATCTGGAACGAATGCTAATTAGATGCGAAAAATCAAATCTAGTACTTAATTGGGAGAAATGCCATTTCATGGTTAAAGAAGGCATCGTTCTTGGACATAAAATTTCAAAAGAAGGAATTGAAGTGGATAGAGCTAAAGTAGATGTAATTGCTAAACTTCCACATCTCACCAATGTTAGAGGAGTTAGGAGTTTTCTAGGGCATGCCGGTTTTTACCGACGTTTCATAAAAGATTTTTCTAAAATTGCCACTCCTATGAATAAACTCCTAGAAAAGGATGCTCCATTCATCTTTTCAGATGAGTGTATCAAATCTTTTAATATTCTTAAAGAGAAACTCACTAATGCGCCGATCATGATAACACCAAATTGGAATCTACCATTTGAACTAATGTGCGATGCAAGTGATTTTGCAATGGGAGCCGTTTTAGGACAAAGGATTGAAAAACGATTTCAACCTATATATTATGCTAGTAAGACGTTACAAGGAGCACAAACGAACTATACAACTACTGAAAAAGAACTCCTTGCTATTGTCTTTGCTTTTGACAAATTTCGATCATATCTCGTTCTAGCAAAAACGGTGGTTTATACCGACCATTCTGCTCTTAGATACCTATTTTCAAAACAAGATGCTAAACCAAGATTAATCCGTTGGATCTTACTCTTACAAGAGTTTGATATTGAAATCCGAGATAAAAGAGGAGCAGAAAATCTCGCCGCTGATCATCTTTCTCGTCTTGAAAATCCTGAGTTAGAAGTTCTAAATGAATCGGCCATACAAGACAACTTTCCTGATGAATATCTATTGAAGATAGATTATAAAGAAATACCATGGTTTGCAAACTATGCAAACTACTTAGTTTGTGGATTCCTTGAAAAAGGATTATCGTACCAAAGACGAAAGAAATTCTTCAGCGATATAAAACACTATTTTTGGGAAGATCCACATCTGTTTAAAAGTTGTCCCGATGGAATAATACGCCGATGTGTATTTGGAGATGAAGCTAGTAAAATATTAAACCATTGTCACACAGGACCAACAGGAGGGCATTATGGGCCTCAACTAACAGCAAGAAAAGTTTATGATGCTGGATTCTATTGGCCAACAATTTACAAAGACGCACACCTTCTTTGCAAATCCTGTGATGCATGTCAAAGGGCCGGAAAAATAAGTCAACGTGATGAAATGCCACAAAATGTCATCCAAGTATGTGAAGTATTTGACATTTGGGGTATTGACTTTATGGGTCCATTTCCAAAATCTCATAATAATCTATATATACTCGTAGCCATTGATTATGTATCTAAATGGGCGGAAGCACAAGCTCTCCCAACTAACGATGCACGAGTTGTAGTCAACTTTTTAAAACGTCTTTTTGCAAGGTTTGGAACACCGAAAGCTTTAATAAGTGATCGGGGTACTCATTTCTGTAATAATCAACTTGAGAAAGTTCTTAAAAGATATGGAGTAACTCATAAAATCTCCACCGCATATCATCCACAAACAAGTGGACAAGTTGAAAATACCAACCGAGCTTTAAAACGTATTCTAGAGAAAACCGTAGGATCAAATCCGAAGGAATGGTCCATTAAATTGGAGGATGCACTCTGGGCTTTTAGAACAGCCTACAAAACTCCAATTGGAACCATACCTTTTAGACTTGTTTATGGAAAAGCATGTCATCTTCCAGTAGAAATTGAACATAAAGCATTTTGGGCTTTGAAGACATGTAATCTTGATTTACATGAAGCTGGACGTCTACGATTAAGTCAACTAAACGAATTAGAAGAATTAAGAAATGAAGCATACGAAAATTCGTTAATCTATAAAGAAAGAACGAAGAAATGGCATGATAAAAGAATCAGAAGTTCAAAAGAATTTAAGGAAGGAGACAGAGTTCTTCTTTTCAATTCACGATTCAAGCTATTTCCTGGAAAATTAAAATCAAGATGGTCTGGACCATTCATAGTCAAAAGAGTTTTCCCATACGGAACGATAGAATTGATAAATTCAAATGGGATTGAATTTAAAGTTAATGGTCACAGAGTTAAACATTACATACATGGTCCGATGGAAGTCGACAACGAAGTTAATCACAATTTCGACACCACAGCTAACTAAGTGTGGGGAGAATCAAGTCTTTAAATGATAATATGTATTTCTGTTAGAGTTAGATTGTCTGTTTTCATGTAGTTCTCGAAAATGGAACCCGAATGGTCTTTCCCTAGCAGACCCTAAAGAACTAGTCTTCTCCCCCCATTCTGAATTTTTTATTTTTTTTAGGTTTTTACAAAATGAAGACTGCCTGTGAACTAAACAATGGTCTAATGCTACACGCTTTGATCACTAAACGTAATAATGACATACTACCGAGTGAAAGAGTATCAGTAATCAGAGAAAGAATGGACGGAGTTAGAAAAGAATCCAGATGCGAAGATAATAAGTTACAATTTGGTAAAGGAAAATCAAAATCCGCAGCGAAAAGAAGAGCACGACACCTAGAAAGATGTCACAAATGCGGAAAATGGTCACATGGAGGTAAATGTTCAAATAATCAAACCTATTCAAATACCGAATTTGTTACTTTATGCAGAGACGGACCGTTCATATGTTTAGAAGAAAAGACACTGAATGCTCGAGGTTATGCCTATGTAGCTATGGAAAACCAATTAAACCGACTATCTTATGAATGGGATAGATCATATAACTAAGAAATCTATTTCACAGGTATGTCTGTACAGTTTTTATTTTTATTTTTATTTTTAACCTTTTGATAATAAACGCTAATTTGTTCGCTAAAAAGTATTAAATTGGTATTGAATAAAATTAGGTTTGGCGACCGAAATTATTGATATCATTCAAAAATTTATTACATCACTGCGAAATTTAACGTTTATTCTTAAGGTATAAATATCTTTAAACAATCAACCCAAAATATTTCAAAAATTCGTCATGAGTTAAATTAGGTTTTGGAACCGAAATTACTTTACCGAAAAGAGGGGCGCATATTTTTGATAATATTTGATTGATTAAAGTGGGATAAAAAGACAAAAAGATTTTTAATTTTATTTTTACCATGTTTTTAAAATTAATATTTAAATCTTAAATTAATATTGTAAACTTTGTAAAATCAATATTTTTAAAATTGTAAATATTTGAAAAAAAAAAATTAATATAAGTTTGGTGTGAATTTATAATATGAATTTTTAAATTAAGATTGGTGTGAACTTTTAATTTTTAAAAATATAAATTTTTAATTTTATGCATTTTAAATTTTAAGTTTGGTGTGAATTTTTAATATTAATTTTGAATTTTATATTTAAGTTGTGTGAATTTAAAAACAAAAATTTACTTTATCTCATTAAGTTAAGAATATGATTTTTAAAATTCGTCGTAAGTTGAAGACTAGGTCTTTGAACCGAAATTGCTTTACCCGAGGGAGGGACGAGAACTTTTATTATCATTATTTTTAAATCTTATTGAATTAAAGTATGCCAAAAACATAAAATAAAAAAAAACCCAAAAATCTTAGCTTTTAAAACAATCGCTACAAAAAGACAAATTTTAAAATTTTGTCGAGGGACGGACTAGGACATCGATCCGAAACGACCTCGTCCTAAATAACAAGGGAAACAAAATTTTAAAAATTAATTACTTAATTGTTTTAATAAGTTAATGATTATAAAAAAAAAAAATACCAAACTCCGCGACTCGCGGAGTTTGGAGCTTAAATCTCCGCGACTCGCGGAGGGTTCGGAAATCAGAAAAAAAAATAAAGAGCTGCAAACTGATCAGTCCACACCCCCAACAGCAAAATAACTGCGAAAAACACTCCGCAAAAACATGAAAAAAACCCCCAAAATCACAATTTTTAACCGTTAATCACCAAATCTTTTGCTAAAATCATGTTGAGAAGGATGCTATCTAAGAATTACTCAAGAAAAACGGTAAATTTCTACACCTAAACACCATTTAATCCGAAATTTGGTGTTCTTGAGTCATTTTTTTCCCAATTTGATTTTGATGCTTTTTAGTGTAATTAGGCTTAAATTGTTTATGTATTATGCTTGTATTACCTAGTTTGATGCTGTTTAACATGATTAGAAGCCTTAAACTTCAAATTTTGAATAATCTAGGGTTTGTGTTCTTGAGCAAATTTGGGGCTTTTTGATATAAACAGGTTATGGCCGGTTTTTGTCATGAATTATTGCTAAAATAAGTAATGTAACATGTTTAGGTAGTTAAATGATCCAAACTTTGAGCCTAAATATGATTTTTGAGAATTAAAGTGGACGTTTTCAAGTCTAAAATTCATGAACTTGATTTTTGAAAGATAATGCCATTTGAGACTTGTTTAATTGCTAGTAATGATTATTTTGACATGTTATTTGAGTTGAATGATTATGAACTTGGCGAACATTTTCGTATATGCTTATTTGAAAAAGTGTAGATTTGATGAAAATATGAAAATGAGCTTAAGTTTGATATAAATTGATAATGTCATTGTAATTATTTTGATTGATGATTTTGCTGACACTAATGCATATTTGGATGCACAAAATTTGTGTTTGATGTGTTTTGCAGACTGAAAGGGGTGAATCTTCATCCCAAGCCCGCAATGCTCCTGCTGAGAATATGGAACAACAGGAGGTGGATAACTACTACAAGCAGGATATACCTCATTCAGTCATGACCTTTTCTGATATGCACTTGGAAGAGTTACACCCGAACCTGAGATTTGACAGACTTTGGATAGATTATCCAAAATACCAAAGGGGTTTGCATACTCTTCATTCTAAGGTTGTTGAGGTACCGAGGGTCATAGAATGGGGACCCTTAGAAGCTGTAGAATTGGCCGGGCCAATTAGGGAATTACTTGTACAGAGGTATGGTAATTCTTCTTTTAATGACTGGGTACGTTTATTCACCATACGTAGACCTGTATATAAAGTATGGTGTGAAGAATTGTTATGTAGTATAGAGTTGAATGATCGGGTAGCTAGTTTAACCGATCGTTCTTTTATTAGATTTTTGTTAGGCGGTTCGATGCGCCACATGTCTTTACTGGACATGGCTCAGGCTTTACGTATATATACGCCTGAGGAGTTAGCGTCTGCCAATTGTAGAGGATTGATACTAAACGGTAGAAAGATAGATGAAAATTTTGATACACACGGTGTGTGGAGTCAAATGACAAGCCATCACCGTTTCAAAGGGAGAAATTACTCTTATTTGGATATAGATAGAGCCGAATTAAGAGTGATACATAGGTTTTTAGCTAATTCGATTACACAAAGGGGTAAGAACAAGGAAAAAGTAAATGAACAGGATTTGTTTTACCATATGTGTATTCGAGACCCACAAAGCGCTGTAAGTATACCTTATTGTGTGGGTTATTATTTATCAGCTATGGTTCGGGGGATGCGACCGCATAGCATAATAGGAGGTGGTATTTTTATTACTTTGATTGGTGAATATCTCGGTGTGGATATAAGTCGGGGGGATTATTAGTAGAAGAACCGGAACCCCGCGATACTATAGGTTTAAATGTATACCATGGTGCGAAAGTTTTGAAGAGGCGAAATAACGCCGCAGTACGATACCATGGTAGACATCCACAGGTGGAGAGAAACCAGCAGCAAGGTAATGTAGGAGGGGGGAATGAAATGCAAGAAATGCAAAGGTTTATAGCTTCTCAGGAATACGAAAATGCTAGACAGAGAGCATTTGAAGATTGGCAAGTTCATCAGAACCAAATCATAGCTCATTGCCAACATATAGGTAGAAACTATATTCCTACACCGAAACCCATCTTCCCTCCTTGGTCTATAGAGATGCAGCCACCATATCCTACGTATGACCCTGCCGAAGCATTCTATAGCACCTATGGTTATGCCTGGAACCCCTATTGGTACCAATATCATCCTTAGTTTACTTATTATTTTTTTTTTATTTTGTAATTTGTAATTATTGATACGTTTAATACTTTTGTTAATATTGTAATCATTTTTATAATTATCTAACTTTTATTCTTAGATTTTAATAATTTTTGAATGTGGGGTAATATACCAAACTTCAAAAATATGTATATATGTTTGCAGTTTATCTTATGTACACAACAGGGTAAAACAACGCATTTTCAAAGACTGGCATTAAGTTCAGCAAAAGCAACTAATTTTGACGACAAGATGCAAAATATATGTGAAATAACAACAAGACGGAATGAACAAATGATGTGCACCATTTATCATTCAGCAAACAAACGCCAATATATTTGAAAACTTTGGTAAAAATTTAATCATTTTCACACAAATCACCCTCAATAATTTAAATTGTTACTGATTTCTTGCAAATGAGGGCATTGCAAGATCTTAAGTGTGGGAAGGGGTTAAATTCTTTCGGATTTTAAAATTTTTATCTTAAACACTTGGTTACCATTAAAAATACTAGTAAAGCAGTAGTTGTATTAGAATCTAGTGCTCTCTGATAAAAAAGAACAGCCCTAGTCTTATATACTGACTACCCAATTCTAGTAAAATTTTTCAAAATTTTCAATTAAATGAATTCAAAATCATGTTTATACATATTTATGAACGATAAAACTAGGTTTTAACACCGAAATTATTGTTACCTCGGAAAGGACATAAATTGAGAAACAAACTAAAATGTTAAAATTCATTTAAAATGGAATAGAGGACGATAAAAAGGAAAATAAAAGCCAAGTGTGGGAAAATTTACCAAGTTATCTTAAACATATGTCACATATATCTGTAACAAATAACTGAAAATACTTTTGCTTTGGACTAAACTAAACTGTTTTACCCGATGAAAGAAAAGAAGAGATGGATCTACACGATGAATCAATTCCATCATTAAAAGGAAGTAAAGTCTTCCGAAAAAGACACGCGCTTCTTGATTTAGGTCAAGAAGTTGTCGTCCAGACCAGCTGTAGGTTGACGAAAAATCTAGAAAAGTCATCACTAAAATCAGCAGGAAATCCACGGACCTCAGCATTAAACAGGGTCGCCAAGTGGTCAGATTTATCCTAACCATGAGAAGGATTTATCTCGTACAATGGGGGGCACCATGCAAATTAGCTGGATAAGACTAATGAATCAGATCCCCAGAAAGGATAATCTCCTTAAAGATTAAAAATCAGCTTTTAAGACTGATATTACTCAATCCTAGAGATTGACCTTAAAGATTGAGAATTCAAACTCATGGAATTCAATGATATCTAAACTCGAGCTTGAACGAGAAAATATTTTGATCAAAATTATAAACCGATTTGTTTTCTGAAAACCCATTTTCAATGCGTTCATTACCATTGAACGTAAAATCCTAGGAATTCACCTGGAATTCATTAGGTCACCTGAACTAAATCGGGTGTCAACCGTAAGAACGGTGGTTGCATAGCATGGTCAAAGACAGGACCTTGTGCCATACCGAAAAATTATAAGGGTGAGCTTTACTATTGCTCCTACCAAGGATAGTAATTGCATCCGACACATTACAGACCATAATTAAAAGCATGTCAGGGGACATTGCCTTAACAGTTGCTTGTTCAACGCTTTCCTTTACAACCGGACGGTAGTTTACCGAAAGGTAATATACGGAACAAGTAAACTGGACGTGTTGCTTTCCAAATACAAGGTTAGCAAGTGGGTGACACAAAACCGCAAGTTTTGAGCTAAAATTTTCAAATCTAAAACCCACCAAACCCACAAAAATATTTTGCAAACACCGGTAAAGGGTTATTCCGGAAAACTTATCTAGGGTAAAAACTAGATTTAATTTTCAAAAGATCAAATGTTTTCATAAAGATCCAATTTCCTTAATGGATCTAAATTTTTATAGTCATGTGGGACTGTAAACAATATCGTTACTACCATTGTTTATACCGCCGTATAGAAATCACTGATGTACAAAGTGTGAAGAATAAAGAAGTGATTCTAGTATTTTAAGACGATATTGCTTGAGGACAAGCAACGCTCAAGTGTGGGAATATTTGATAATGCTAAAAACGAACATATATTTCATAGCATTATTCCTCAAGAAAGACAAGCTTTTAGTTGCAATTGTTCTATTTACAAGTAATATTCGTTTAAATAATAAAAGGTGAAGACAAAAGACAGATTCGACAAATTGAAGACGCAAACGACCAAAAAGCTCAAAAGTACAAAAGACAATCAAAAAGGTTCCAATTATTGATAAGAAACGTCTCGAAATTACAAGAGTACAAGATTCAAAACGCAAAGTACAAGATATTAAATTGTACGCAAGGACGTTCGAAAATCCGGAAGCGGGACCAGAGTCAACTCTTAACGCTCGACTAAACGGACTAAAAATTACAAGTTAACTATGTATATAAATATAATATAATATATAATTAATTATATTAATTATATATATATTATATTTATAAATAAAAACCGTCGGCAGGGAAAGACTCCAAAGGGACTGAGCTGTAAATTCATTCTCCGCGACTCGCGGAGTTTGAAGAGGATTTCACCGCGAGTCGCGGAGCCCCCAGTTTTGAAACTCCCTATAAAGCAAACCGAATTCTGATCATTTTCATCCATCTTTTTCTTCTTCTTCTCATACGTAAATTATATATATATATTTATAATTTATATTTTAATTTTAATTATAATTCTAATAATAAGGGTATGTTAGCGAATGTTGTAAGGGTGTAAGTCGAAACTCTGTCCGTGTAACGCTACGCTATTTTTAATCATTGTAAGTTATGTTCAACCTTTTTACATTAATGTCTCGTAGCTAAGTTATTATTATGCTTATTTAAAACGAAGTAATCATGATGTTGGGCTAATTACTAAAATTGGGTAATTGGGCTTTGTACCATAATTGGGGTTTGGACAAAAGAACGACACTTGTGGAAATTAGACTATGGGCTATTAATGGGCTTTATATTTGTTTAACTAAATGATAGTTTGTTAATGTTAATATAAAGATTTACAATTGGGCGTCCTTATAAATTACCATATACACTCGATCGGACACGATGGGCGGGGTATTTATATGTACGAATAATCATTCATTTAACCGGACACGGGAATGGATTAATAGCCACTAGAATAATCAAAACAGGGGTGAAATTACATTCAAGGGTAATTGGTGTAATTGTTAACAAAGTAGTAAAACCTTGGTTTACACGCAGTCGATAACCTGGTGTATTCATTAAACAAAGTATTAAAACCTTGTTACAATTCGAATCCCCAATTAGTTGGAATATTTAACTTCGGGAATAAGGATAATTTGACGAGGGCACTCGCACTTTATATTTACGACTGATGGACTGTTATGGACAAAAACCAGACGGACATATTAAATAATCCAGGACAAAGGACAATTAACACATGGGCATAAAACTAAAATCAACACGTCAAACATCATGATTACGGAAGTTTAAATAAGCATAATTCTTTTATTTCATATTTAATTTCCTTTATTTTATATTTAATTGCACTTCTAATTATCGCATTTTTATTGTTATTGTATTTAATTGCACTTTTAATTATCTTACTTTTTAATTATCGCAAGTTTATTTTATCGCACTTTTATTATTCGCAATTTCATTATCGTTATTTACTTTACGCTTAAAATTAAGTCTTGTATTTATTTATTATTTTACATTTGGTTTTAACTGCGACTAAAGTTTTAAAATCGACAAATCGGTCATTAAACGGTAAAAACCCCCCTTTATAATAATAATATTACTTATATATATGTATTTGTATTTTTATAAAAGTAAACTAATATAGCGTTAAGCTTTGTTTAAAGATTTCCCTGTGGAACGAACCGGACTTACTAAAAACTACACTACTGTACGATTAGGTACACTGCCTATAAGTGTTGTAGTAAGGTTTAAGTATATCCATTCTCTAAATAAATAAATATCTTGTGTAAAATTGTATCGTATTTAATAGTGTTTCGTTGTAAACTTCAATAGTATTTTATACCCCTTAGCTTTGACATCAGTTACCTCAACAACTCGCGGCTGTACATAACACTTTCCACGTCTCGAATTTGAAGAAATGTTTTACTAAAGAAGATCTCACTATTCCGTTAGATGAAATCCAAATCAACGAAAAACTTCAATTCATCGAAGAACCCGTTGAAATAATGGATCGTGAGGTTAAAAGACTTAAGCAAAACAAGATACCAATTGTTAAGGTTCGATGGAATGCTCGTAGAGGACCCGAGTTCACCTGGGAGCATGAAGATCAGATGAAGAAGAAATACCCGCATCTATTTCCAGAAGATTCGTCAACACCTTCAACAGCTTAAAATTTCGGGACGAAATTTATTTAACGGGTAGGTACTGTAGTGACCCGAACTTTTCCATGTTTATATATATTAATTGAGATTGATATTTACATGATTAAATGTTTCCAACATGTTAAGCAATCAAACTTGTTAAGACTTGATTAATTGAAATATGTTTCATATAGACAATTGACCACCCAAGTTGACCGGTGATTCACGAACGTTAAAACTTGTAAAAACTATATGATGACATATATATAGATATATATATATATAGTTAACATGATACTATGATAAGTAAACATATCATTAAGTATATTAACAATGAACTACATATGTAAAAACAAGACTACTAACTTAATGATTTTTAAACGAGACATATATGTAACGATTATCGTTGTAAAGACATTTAATGTATATATATCATATTAAGAGATATTCATACATGATAATATCATGATAATATAATAATTTAAAATCTCATTTGATATTATAAACATTGGGTTAACAACATTTAACAATATCGTTAACCTAAAGGTTTCAAAACAACACTTACATGTAACGACTAACGATGACTTAACGACTCAGTTAAAATGTATATACATGTAGTGTTTTAATATGTATTTATACACTTTTGAAAGACTTCAATACACTTATCAAAATACTTCTACTTAACAAAAATTCTTACAATTACATCCTCGTTCAGTTTCATCAACAATTCTACTCGTATGCACCCGTATTCGTACTCCTACAATACACAGCTTTTAGATGTATGTACTATTGGTATATACACTCCAATGATCAGCTCTTAGCAGCCTATGTGAGTCACCTAACACATGTGGACAATCATTTGGCAACTAGCATGAAATATCTCATAAAATTACAAAAATATGAGTAATCATTCATGACTTATTTACATGAAAACAAAATTACATATCCTTTATATCTAATCCATACACCAACGACCAAAAACACCTACAAACACTTTCATTCTTCAATTTTCTTCATCTAACTGATCTCTCTCAAGTTCTATCTTCAAGTTCTAAGTGTTCTTCATATATTCTACAAGTTCTAGTTACATAAAATCAAGAATACTTTAAAGTTTGCTAGCTCACTTCCAATCTTGTAAGATGATCATCCAACCTCAAGAAATCTTTGTTTCTTACAGTAGGTTATCATTCTAATACAAGGTAATAATCATATTCAAACTTTGGTTCAATTTCTATAACTATAACAATCTTATTTCAAGTGATGATCTTACTTGAACTTGTTTTCGTGTCATGATTCTGCTTCAAGAACTTCGAGCCATCCAAGGATCCGTTGAAGCTAGATCCATTTTTCTCTTTTCCATTAGGTTTATCCAAGGAACTTAAGGTAGTAATGATGTTCATAACATCATTCGATTCATACATATAAAGCTATCTTATTCGAAGGTTTAAACTTGTAATCACTAGAACATAGTTTAGTTAATTCTAAACTTGTTCGCAAACAAAAGTTAATCCTTCTAACTTGACTTTTAAAATCAACTAAACACATGTTCTATATCTATATGATATGCTAACTTAATGATTTAAAACCTGGAAACACGAAAAACACCGTAAAACCGGATTTACGCCGTCGTAGTAACACCGCGGGCTGTTTTGGGTTAGTTAATTAAAAACTATGATAAAGTTTGATTTAAAAGTTGTTATTCTGAGAAAATGATTTTTATTATGAACATGAAACTATATCCAAAAATTATGGTTAAACTCAAAGTGGAAGTATATTTTCTAAAATGGTCATCTAGACGTCGTTCTTTCGACTGAAATGACTACCTTTACAAAAACGACTTGTAACTTATTTTTCCGACTATAAACCTATACTTTTTCTGTTTAGATTCATAAAATAGAGTTCAATATGAAACCATAGCAATTTGATTCACTCAAAACGGATTTAAAATGAAGAAGTTATGGGTAACACAAGATTGGATATTTTTCTCATTTTAGCTACGTGAAAATTGGTAACAAATCTATTCCAACCATAACTTAATCAACTTGTATTGTATATTATGTAATCTTGAGATACCATAGACATGTATACAATGTTTCAACCTATCATGTCGACACATCTATATATATTTCGGAACAACCACAGACACTCTATATGTGAATGTTGGAGTTAGCTATACAGGGTTGAGGTTGATTCCAAAATATATATAGTTTGAGTTGTGATCAATACTGAGATACGTATACACTGGGTCGTGGATTGATTCAAGATAATATTTATCGATTTATTTATGTACATCTAACTGTGGACAACTAGTTGTAGGTTACTAACGAGGACAGCTGACTTAATAAACTTAAAATATCAAAATATATTAAAAGTGTTGTAAATATATTTTGAACATACTTTGATATATATGTATATATTGTTATAGGTTCGTGAATCAACCAGTGGCCAAGTCTTACTTCCCGACGAAGTAAAAATATGTGAAAGTGAGTTATAGTCCCACTTTTAAAATCTAATATTTTTGGGATGAGAATACATGCAGGTTTTATAAATGATTTACAAAATAGACACAAGTACGTGAAACTACATTCTATGGTTGAATTATCGAAATCGAATATGCCCCTTTTTATTAAGTCTGGTAATCTAAGAATTAGGGAACAGACACCCTAATTGACGCGAATCCTAAAGATAGATCTATTGGGCCTAACAAACCCCATCCAAAGTACCGGATGCTTTAGTACTTCGAAATTTATATCATATCCGAAGGGTGTCCCGGAATGATGCGGATATTCTTATATATACATCTTGTTAATGTCGGTTACCAGGTGTTCACCATATGAATGATTTTTATCTCTATGTATGGGATGTGTATTGAAATATGAAATCTTGTGGTCTATTATTATGATTTGATATATATAGGTTAAACCTATAACTCACCAACATTTTTGTTGACGTTTTAAGCATGTTTATTCTCAGGTGATTATTAAGAGCTTCCACTGTCGCATACTTAAATAAGGACGAGATTTGGAGTCCATGCTTGTATGATATTGTGTAAAAACTGCATTCAAGAAACTTATTTTGTTGTAACATATTTGTATTGTAAACCATTATGTAATGGTCGTGTGTAAACAGGATATTTTAGATTATCATTATTTGATAATCTACGTAAAGCTTTTTAAAACCTTTATCTATGAAATAAAGGTTATGGTTTGTTTTAAAAATGAATGCAGTCTTTGAGAAACGTCTCATATAGAGGTCAAAACCTCGCAACGAAATCAATTAATATGGAACGTTTTTAATCAATAAGAACGGGACATTTCAGTTGGTATCTATTTCTGATGATGTTATAGAAATTACCCCAACTGAATTTAAAAAGGCAAAAGAAAATAATAAGGGAAAGGGCATAAAAATAGAGAAATCTAATTCCAACCCCGATGAACTTTATATGTATCGTCAACCCCCGAAGTCCTTAAGTTGTAACAATGACCCGGGAACCTCTAAACCACCAGGTTTTTCTAAACCAATGTGGAAAACGACGGCTCGTATTAGGGGAACATCATATATCCCTAGAAACTTGGCAAAACGAACCAAAACTGAAGAAGAAGAAACAAGCGAGTCGGAATAAGATAGTTGTATTCGTGTGGTGTAATATATGTAATATAGTGTGCTTATGCTTTATGATATACGTAAAAATTGCATGTATTAATAAGTATTTTTTTTATGAATCTAACTCTTGTCTATTTTACAGTATAAAAACACAAAATGGATAGACAATCCAATATTTTAAGAGACCTACCCGGAGACATGATTGATGAAATCTTGTCTAGAGTCGGTCAAAATTCTTCGGCACAACTATTTAAGGCTGTGACGCCCCGTACTAAATCATCATGTACGGACCATCAACAAC
Source organism: Rutidosis leptorrhynchoides (assembly GCF_046630445.1). Classification (NCBI taxonomy): domain Eukaryota; kingdom Viridiplantae; phylum Streptophyta; class Magnoliopsida; order Asterales; family Asteraceae; genus Rutidosis; species Rutidosis leptorrhynchoides. The sequence continues at coordinate 85,613,456 of NC_092338.1, read as the reverse complement.
AGGATCATTACAAGGTTAAGTACTATATGCGTTTTCAAAACAGAGTTTGTATTCATTAATAAAAGTGACGTCATAACATACGTCAATTGTTTTACAAATCAAAGTATGCTTCACTAAGTAGAAGCATTAAATAAGTGTACGTGACCATAATGGTCGTTACATAACATAAATTCGTAAGCAAAAAGTTTGAATGCAACATAAGTAGTCATGCGATAACAACTCTAGGCAGAGGGTTCTACAGCACGACTAGTAAGATAGCGAAAGCGACTTCAAGCACCTGAGAAAATACATGCTTAAAAAGGTCAACACAAAGGTTGGTGAGCTATAGTTTAAGTATAACAGTAATGTAAGTAGGCCACAAGATTTCAGTGCTACAACGAGCGTTTCAAAAGTATGTAAAAGTATATGCTTAACCGTGGGCACCCGGTAACTAACTTAACGTTTAATGTACCCCCTTAAAGTGCACTTGGCAAGTGCGTATAACCTCGAAGTATTAAACACTCGTTAAATGCTAGCGCTACTAGCCCGAGTGGGGATGTCAAACCCTATGGATCCATATCTAAGATTCGCGTTCACGGTTCAAAAACCAATGATTAAACGTTACCGAGCTAAAGGGAATGTTTCTTCCGTTATATAACCCACACATATATAAAGTTTAAGTACTCGTGCCTAGTATGTAAAACATAAAATCCGCATGCATTCTCAGTTCCCAAAATAAGTTAAAGTAAAAAGGGAATGCTATAACTCACAATGATTAGTAGTAATGGTAAGGTAGTAGTCGGAAAGTGGTGTGCAAGTAACGGTCCAAACGTCCTCAACCTAAGTCAAATAGCACTAAGTCAAATAGTCGTCTCAAAAGGTTTACAAGTACGTAATTAAGGTCATAAGGGTCATCATCAATCATCATTAAACAAAAGGTAACAAGTAAGACTCGTTTATGAAAGTCGTTTAAAACAAAGGCTGACTTCGGTCAGTCACCACGGCCTCTACCCTTACTGAATTAAGGTGAGACCAGTGGTCATGGCTCCGTATATGAGTCCCTTAAGTGTGGTAAAATTTACAGAAGCAAACTCGTCTTGGTTTGACCGTGGCGACGGTCTAAGTGCGAGTAGGTCAGAAATTTCTGCACAACGTTAAAGGACATGGTAACGATCGGAGGGCCATAAATCCTAAACCGTAACTCGGATTAAGACGAGTCCTATATGAAAAGTTATCTACTCGAAAAGTTCTATCTAAAAATCAAGGTTAGAACAGCCCAGGTCTACTGGTCTGTTCCAGAAGCATCAGGTCAGTAGGTTTTGGACAGAACAGTGGGTTTTGGAGAGTTCCGGTTGTCTCGGTGCTTGATGTTCATCACGGTTCTCATCCTTGATGCGTATAGCTTCAAGTGTACAACTCGTTGATGTGTTAACATCATTTTGACCAAGGTTTGTCCATCATAACTCAAGTGCAAGTGTTGTAAGTGTTTGATGAACCAAGGTTACATGTAAGTTTATGAACAAGTTCATGAACACTAAGAAAGATCACAACCAAGTGTTGGATCCATGATACTTGCACCAAAGTGTAAGCTCTTGTTGGTTTCATGTCCTTGTTCAAATGTGTAGTAAGCAACTAACAATAAGAAATAAAGAAAATGAATGATAAGCCTAAACCAACCATGAAGGTGGTATTCTAGTAACATACAACAATCAAGAACACAAGTAACAATTATAAAGATTATAAACTTTAAATCTTTTGAAACAAAATAAAGTAGAAAACTAACTAAATAAGAAAATGGTTCATAGTTGCTCATACTTTTAAAGATTCAACCCAAGTTGATCTTTAAGTGAAGTAACTTTAAAGTTACTTCAAGAACTACAAGTAATGAGTTTATACAACTATGAACTTTGATCTTTTGAAACAAAATATGTAGAACATAACTAGATAGATTATGTTCTTGATGTTCTTGTTATAACAAGATAAAGATGAAGAATCAAAACTAGAAAGTTTGATCTTGTAACTTAGTAAATAAAGACAAGTAAGTAAGTAAATAATAACTAGTAACTTTCAAGTAATCAACCTTAAACAAGAACAAGTAACAATTTAACAACAAAGAATGATGATGAAGATGGATTGGAAATCGGTTTTGGTTGAAGAAAAAGAAGAGAAATAAAGTTCATACACTTACAAGAACAAGAGAGAATTTGAGAGAGAATGAAGCAAGTTTTGTGTGTGTGTTTGAGTGAGAGATTTCAAGTGAATTAGTAATGCAAAAATAATGAAGTGTGGACTCCTTGAAGCCCCCAAACCCCACGGCCTGCAGCCCCTAGGGGAAGGGTGCATGGTTTGTTGGTTAAAAGCTTGTAAAGGTTGATTAAAGTTGGATAATAAGGTGGTGTTCATGGGGATTATGGCAACTAGGTTCCATTTCCAAGCTAACCATCTAGTTCCAAGTTAAATGATACTTACAAGTTGCAAGAGTGGGCTAACTAATCCATAATATAAGTAGGGTGGGCTTACACAAGTCCATTAACACTAAAAGGCCCAAGTTTGCAAGTAGTTAGCAAGTAATCCAATAAAAGTCCAACTTAAGCCCAAGTAACTAACTAATAGCTTTAGTTAATTAAAATGATTAATAAAATTAATCATGAATGTAAATAATATCTTAAAATATTATTCGTGCAAGTTCCGGGTGTCACAAAGACGTTTCGGGCATTTAAAGTTCAAGTACGGGCAATTAAAGCAACATGTAAATGTAATAACATACATTCGTTTAATCAAGCGTATTAATAATAATAATTATTAATAAATAACGTTGGAAAAACCAGGGTCGTTACATTACCCACCTGTTAAAGAAAATTTCGTCCCGAAATTTAAGCTGAAGTAGATGGAGGAGTCGGGAAAAGATGAGGATATTTCCGCATCATTTGATCCTCTCGCTCCCAAGTAAACTCAGGTCCTCGTTTGGCATTCCATCGTACCCGAACGATCGGAATCTTGTTGCGTTTCAAAGTTTTGATCTCACGATCCATAATCTCAACAGGTTCCTCCACAAAGTGGAGTTTGTCATCAATAGTAAGTTCTTCCAAAGGTATGATGAGTTCGGGTGCAGCAAGACACTTCTTCAAGTTTGACACATGGAAGGTAGGATGAACTGAGCTCAATTGTGCTGGTAGATCCAAACGGTATGCAACTGGTCCAACACGTTCCAAGATCTCGAATGGACCAATGTATCGTGGGTTCAACTTTCCACGTTTTCCAAAACGGATCACACCCTTCCAAGGTGCAACCTTCAACATTACACGATCACCAACATTAAATTCAAAGTCCTTCCGTTTAAGATCGGCATAGCTCTTTTGGCGATCACGGGCAGTCTTAAGTCTAGCTTGGATCTGAGCAATCTTCTCCGTGGTTTCGTGAACTACCTCGGGTCCGGTGATTTGCTTTTCGCCTACTTCGGCCCAACAAATAGGAGATCGGCACTTACGACCATACAATGCTTCAAAAGGTGCAGCATTAATGCTTGAGTGATAACTGTTATTGTACGAGAATTCGGCGAGTGGCAAATGCCTTTCCCAGGCCTTTCCAAAATCAATGACACATGCACGCAGCATGTCCTCCAAGGTCTGAATCGTTCGTTCACTTTGCCCGTCAGTCTGAGGATGATAAGCAGTACTCATGTCAAGACGAGTTCCCATGGCTTCTTGCAAAGAACGCCAAAATCTGGAAGCAAAACGGGGATCGCGATCGGAGATGATTGATAAAGGTACACCATGACGAGATACAACCTCTTTGATGTACAGCTGAGCAAGTCTTTCCATTGTATCAGTTTCCTTCATCGCTAGGAAGTGTGCAGATTTGGTGAGGCGGTCAACAATAACCCAAATAGTATCGCATCCGCCCACCGTCTTCGGCAGCTTAGTAATGAAATCCATTGTGATCCTTTCCCACTTCCATTGTGGGATTTCCGGCTGTTGAAGTAACCCAGAAGGTCTCTGATGTTCGGCTTTAACCTTCGAGCAAGTCAAACACTTACCAACATAAGTCGCAACGTCCTTCTTAAGATTCAGCCACCAATACTGTTCTTTAAGGTCGTGGTACATCTTACCTGCACCAGGGTGAATCGAATATCTCGATTTGTGTGCTTCATCAAGTATCAGGCTTCGTAGATCTCCATAGTAAGGTACCCAAATTCTTCCGGCATAACATCGGAGTCCAGACTCTCTAACCTCGAATCGAGAGACAAGTATGTTCAAATGCTCGTGAGATATGTTCTCCTCCTTGAGAGCCTCAACTTGGGCTACTCTGATCTGGTTGTTGAGGTTCGAGTGGATGGTGATGTTCAGAGCCCTAACACGGAGAGGTGCCGTCCTCTCCTTTCGGCTTAAAGCGTCAGCTACAACATTGGCCTTGCCAGGGTGATAACGGAGTTCACAATCGTAGTCGTTGAGCGTCTCGATCCATCGACGCTGTCTCATATTCAATTGCTTCTGATCGAAGATGTGCTGGAGACTCTTGTGATCGGTGAAGATAGTGCTCTTAGTTCCATACAAATAATGTCTCCACAATTTGAGTGCAAAGACAACGGCTCCAAGTTCAAGATCATGTGTAGTGTAGTTCCGCTCGTGAATCTTCAATTGGCGGGAGGCATAGGCAATAACCCTTGATCGTTGCATCAGTACACAACCAAAACCACTCTTCGATGCATCGCAATAAACAACAAAGTCGTCACTGCCTTCAGGAAGTGATAGGATAGGTGCGGAGGTTAACTTCTTCTTCAAAGTTTGGAATGCTGATTCGTGTGTGGGTTCCCAAGTGAACTTCTTGCCCTTGTGAGTCAGTGCGGTCAAAGGACGCGCAATCAGAGAAAATCCTTCGATAAACCTTCGATAATAACCGGCGAGACCTAGAAATTGGCGAATATGCGTTGGAGTAGTGGGGGTCTCCCACTTGCTGATGGCTTCAATCTTGGTGGGATCAACTTTGATACCCTGGTCGCTTACAACATGACCCAAAAATTGTACTTCCTTCAACCAAAATTCACACTTGGAGAATTTGGCGTAAAGTTGCTCTTGTCTTAAGAGTTCAAGCACTAATCGGAGGTGTTGCTCATGTTCTTCTTCGCCCTTAGAGTAGATGAGGATATCATCTATGAAGACGATAACAAACTTATCCAAGTAAGGCTTGCAGACACGATTCATGAGATCCATGAACACGGCAGGTGCATTTGTCAAACCGAATGGCATCACGAGGAACTCATAATGACCATAACGGGTCCTGAATGCAGTTTTCATCACGTCACTTTCCTTCACCCTCAGCTGGTGATATCCGGATCGCAAATCGATCTTTGAATAAACGCTCGATCCTTGTAGTTGATCAAAAAGATCATCAATTCGTGGAAGAGGATATCGATTCTTGATAGTCAATTTGTTGAGTTCACGGTAGTCGATACACATACGGAAGGATCCATCCTTCTTCTTTACAAACAACACAGGTGCGCCCCAAGGCGAGAAGCTTGGTTGGATAAACCCTCGATCTAATAGCTCTTGTAGTTGACTCTGTAATTCTTGCATCTCGGAAGGTGCGAGTCTATAAGGTGCGCGAGCTACAGGTGCAGCTCCTGGCACTAAGTCAATCTGAAACTCTACTGCCCTCGGTGGCGGTAATCCAGGCAGTTCTTCGGGAAATACATCGGAAAACTCGTTCACAATACGCACATCGTTCACGTTCTTCACCTCAGTTTCTACCGCTTTCACATGTGCTAGGACAGCAAGTCCCTTCTTCATAATCTTTTGCGCTTTCACGCAACTAATGAGGTTCAACTTCGAGGTACATCTCTCTCCATAGATAACCAGTGGTTCGCCATCTCCTTGTGGTATGCGAAGTGCTTTATCTCCACAGATAACATCGGCCTTTATCTTGCTCAACCAATCCATACCGACGATCACGTCAAAACTTCCCAGTTTGATAGGTATCAAATCAATTTCGAAATCTGCACCAGCTATGTTGATAATAGCTCCACGACTAATATGGTCAACCTTTTCAAGTTTTCCATTGGCGACCTCGACAAGCATACTTTCCTTCAAAGGAACTAACGACCAATCTAACTTATCACAAAAATGTCTACACACATAGCTCCTATCGGCACCAGTATCAAATAGGACAGAAGCTAAAAGATTGTTGATCTTGAATATACCTGTCACCAAGTCGGGGTTGTCGCGAGCGTCCCTTGCATTAACGTTGAAGGCTCTAGCACGTGGTGGTCCGCCATCCTTACGCTTGTTAGGACACTCGTTTCTGAAATGGCCCGTCTTTCCACATTCATAACACTTCTTAGGCCCATTGTTGTTGTGGTTTGGCTTCACATTCAAAGTGGTAACCTTGCAATCCTTGCCAACATGTCCAGATCGTTGGCACTTCTCACAGATAACATTGCAATACCCAGTGTGGTGCTTGTAGCACCTATTGCATTGTGGTAAGGTTCCTTTGTAGTTCGGATTGGTGCGGTTGTTGTTGTTGGGGTTGGTGTTGTTGTTGTGCATGTTGTTGTTTTGCCTGAACCCTTCATGTCGTTTTGCCGGGTTTTGATCATAGTTCCTACCCCTGTTGTTGTTGTGGTTGTTGTCCCATTTCCTCTTTTCACCACTAACAGTTTCAAACTTAGCCTTCTCCGGCTCGTCAAGGATGATTTGATTCAAGAGAGTATGCGCCATGCGCATTGCTTCGGGAACACTTGGTGGCTTGGATGAGGTAACATTACCCTTGATGGACTTAGGAAGTCCCGAGAAGTATTTCTCCAAACGCTTAAATTCGGGGGTGACCATGGTTGGACACATAAGAGCCAATTCCAAAAACCTACGGTTGTAGCTGTTAAGGTCGTTCCCTACGGTTTTCAATTGCATAAATTCGATTTCCATCTTTTGAATCTCGGTTCTCGGACAGTATTCCTCGATCATAGCACATTTAAATTCTTCCCAAGGCGTAGCATACGCCTCATCAATTCCTTTCGCTTGGGCCATGGTATTCCACCATGTGAGCGCGCCATCAGATAGCGTGCAAGATGCAAATTTCGTTTTGTTAGCCTCAGAACAATTGCTAACCCTGAATACCGATTCCAACTTTTCGAACCATCTGGTGAGACCGACGGGTCCCTCAGTGCCACTGAAGTAGTGTGGCTTGCAGTTTTGGAATTCCTTGTAAGTACACCCATCTCGGACGACAGGTGGATTGACAGGCGGTGGTGGTGGAACTTGGGGTTGTCTTTCAGCTAGTGCAGCAGCGACTCGCTCGTTAATCATTTCCTCAATTTGTGCCGCGGTGGGGATAGATCTCCCGTTGGCCATGATGTTCTATACAAACATTTTGACTCAAGTCAAAATCCATTATGCAAATAATAATAATATAGTATATAACAACCAACATGAAAGCAGCACAACACATGTTGATTAAGTAACGCAAGCAGATATAGGTACCACAAAACCATGAGATGATAACGTAAATAGAACACTTGCGCAAGAAGTAAGCAACACAAATTCCATTCATTAATGATAATAAGTTCATACATTACAATAAGTTCGTACATTACATAAGTGAAATATGAAATTACAAAAGAAATTACAATACAGAATCTAGTACAAAGTCCTACGGCGATGGTGGGTACAAGATGTCCAAAACATGAGCCAACTGCTCCTCGAGCTCAGTAACTCGGGTCTGGAGAATCTCAATCTCCCGCCTCATTTCCTCATTAGAGGAAGATGATGGGGCAGGTGGTGCTGGCGGTGCAGGTGGAGCCGGTGGTGCTGAAGTGGATGGTCCGGCTCTGGGTGGAGACGGTAATATCAGTGGGTCGGCGGGGTACGGCACCAGCCGTTTACGAGCAGTGATCCTACGACGCCGACCATAAGCGTCAGTGATAGTACGACCAGGAATTATGCCAGCGAAGCGATACCGCTTCTTCGGCGGGGTAGAAGGTGCCTGAATCGGTCGGTCAGCGGGATCCTCCTCATCACTGGAGTCGTCAGATGAGGTGTCGTCTGAAGAAGCATCGGTGGAAGAACCGTCGTCTGAATCATGCGGTGGTGGCGCGGGTGGCTCAACATATCCGAAAGCGGCCAACATCTGTCGGTGTCGGCCTGGCGTAATCACGGCTAAGCGGCCGTCGGCAGTGCGTCGGCAAGGTGTGCGCCAGTGATTACGGAAGGGTCCTTCCCCGAACTCCGCGGGGATCTCCATGCCACCAATGCGAGCCAGTTGCCTCAGGGGTCTGGAAGAAGACGCCGGGATAGGCACACTAGAGCTAGCTCCAGAACTAGAGGCGCCGGGGTTGCCAGTGGGTGTCGGGGCCGGAATGTCGGCAGCAGCAGCAGCAGCAACAGGTGCAGCAGTGGGTGGAACAACGGGGCCTGAGCCGCTCGGGATGTCAGTAGGTGGAACGTCCGACATCTGAACAAGGAAAAATAAATTTTCCATGTCAGTATGTCATAAAGCAAGCAAATAATAGGCCAACAGTTTAATTCATGTATAACAATAAGTAGCATGGCAATATCAGTAATCGTACGAAACTAGCATGCAATCGAAAGCAAGTAATAGCATGCAGTAGTGAAATCACGTAGTAGCATACGGCATATAGCAGTAACAGTAAGCAGCAGCATGCAGTAAGTTCAGCGGAAACAAGTAAACTAACAAGTTGTAGATTAGCCCTATTAGTGAATCCTACTCGGGTCGGTCTTAGACTCACTAACGCATCCTAATTCCCTACAACCAATGCTCTGATACCAAATGTGACGCCCCGTACTAAATCATCATGTACGGACCATCAACAACAGGATCATTACAAGGTTAAGTACTATATGTGTTTTCAAAACAGAGTTTGTATTCATTAATAAAAGTGACGTCATAACATACGTCAATTGTTTTACAAATCAAAGTATGCTTCACTAAGTAGAAGCATTAAATAAGTGTACGTGACCATAATGGTCGTTACATAACATAAATTCGTAAGCAAAAAGTTTGAATGCAACATAAGTAGTCATGCGATAACAACTCTAGGCAGCGGGTTCTACAGCACGACTAGTAAGATAGCGGAAGCGACTTCAAGCACCTGAGAAAATACATGCTTAAAAAGGTCAACACAAAGGTTGGTGAGCTATAGTTTAAGTATAACAGTAATGTAAGTAGGCCACAAGATTTCAGTGCTACAACGAGCGTTTCAAAAGTATGTAAAAGTATATGCTTAACCGTGGGCACCCGGTAACTAACTTAACGTTTAATGTACCCCCTTAAAGTGCACTTGGCAAGTGCGTATAACCTCGAAGTATTAAACACTCGTTAAATGCTAGCGCTACTAGCCCGAGTGGGGATGTCAAACCCTATGGATCCATATCTAAGATTCGCGTTCACGGTTCAAAAACCAATGATTAAACGTTACCGAGCTAAAGGGAATGTTTCTGCCGTTATATAACCCACACATATATAAAGTTTAAGTACTCGTGCCTAGTATGTAAAACATAAAATCCGCATGCATTCTCAGTTCCCAAAATAAGTTAAAGTAAAAAGGGAATGCTATAACTCACAATGATTAGTAGTAATGGTAAGGTAGTAGTCGGAAAGTGGTGTGCAAGTAACGGTCCAAACGTCCTCAACCTAAGTCAAATAGAACTAAGTCAAATAGTCGTCTCAAAAGGTTTACAAGTACGTAATTAAGGTCATAAGGGTCATCATCAATCATCATTAAACAAAAGGTAACAAGTAAGACTCGTTTATGAAAGTCGTTTAAAACAAAGGCTGACTTCGGTCAGTCACCACGGCCTCTACCCTTACTGAATTAAGGTGAGACCAGTGGTCATGGCTCCGTATATGAGTCCCTTAAGTGTGGTAAAATTTACAGAAGCAAACTCGTCTTGGTTTGACCGTGGCGACGGTCTAAGTGCGAGTAGGTCAGAAATTTCTGCACAACGTTAAAGGACATGGTAACGATCGGAGGGCCATAAATCCTAAACCGTAACTCGGATTAAGACGAGTCCTATATGAAAAGTTATCTACTCGAAAAGTTCTATCTAAAAATCAAGGTTAGAACAGCCCAGGTCTACTGGTCTGTTCCAGAAGCATCAGGTCAGTAGGTTTTGGACAGAACAGTGGGTTTTGGAGAGTTCCGGTTGTCTCGGTGCTTGATGTTCATCACGGTTCTCATCCTTGATGCGTATAGCTTCAAGTGTACAACTCGTTGATGTGTTAACATCATTTTGACCAAGGTTTGTCCATCATAACTCAAGTGCAAGTGTTGTAAGTGTTTGATGAACCAAGGTTACATGTAAGTTTATGAACAAGTTCATGAACACTAAGAAAGATCACAACCAAGTGTTGGATCCATGATACTTGCACCAAAGTGTAAGCTCTTGTTGGTTTCATGTCCTTGTTCAAATGTGTAGTAAGCAACTAACAATAAGAAATAAAGAAAATGAATGATAAGCCTAAACCAACCATGAAGGTGGTATTCTAGTAACATACAACAATCAAGAACACAAGTAACAATTATAAAGATTATAAACTTTAAATCTTTTGAAACAAAATAAAGTAGAAAACTAACTAAATAAGAAAATGGTTCATAGTTGCTCATACTTTTAAAGATTCAACCCAAGTTGATCTTTAAGTGAAGTAACTTTAAAGTTACTTCAAGAACTACAAGTAATGAGTTTATACAACTATGAACTTTGATCTTTTGAAACAAAATATGTAGAACATAACTAGATAGATTATGTTCTTGATGTTCTTGTTATAACAAGATAAAGATGAAGAATCAAAACTAGAAAGTTTGATCTTGTAACTTAGTAAATAAAGACAAGTAAGTAAGTAAATAATAACTAGTAACTTTCAAGTAATCAACCTTAAACAAGAACAAGTAACAATTTAACAACAAAGAATGATGATGAAGATGGATTGGAAATCGGTTTTGGTTGAAGAAAAAGAAGAGAAATAAAGTTCATACACTTACAAGAACAAGAGAGAATTTGAGAGAGAATGAAGCAAGTTTTGTGTGTGTGTTTGAGTGAGAGATTTCAAGTGAATTAGTAATGCAAAAATAATGAAGTGTGGACTCCTTGAAGCCCCCAAACCCCACGGCCTGCAGCCCCTAGGGGAAGGGTGCATGGTTTGTTGGTTAAAAGCTTGTAAAGGTTGATTAAAGTTGGATAATAAGGTGGTGTTCATGGGGATTATGGCAACTAGGTTCCATTTCCAAGCTAACCATCTAGTTCCAAGTTAAATGATACTTACAAGTTGCAAGAGTGGGCTAACTAATCCATAATATAAGTAGGGTGGGCTTACACAAGTCCATTAACACTAAAAGGCCCAAGTTTGCAAGTAGTTAGCAAGTAATCCAATAAAAGTCCAACTTAAGCCCAAGTAACTAACTAATAGCTTTAGTTAATTAAAATGATTAATAAAATTAATCATGAATGTAAATAATATCTTAAAATATTATTCGTGCAAGTTCCGGGTGTCACAAAGACGTTTCGGGCATTTAAAGTTCAAGTACGGGCAATTAAAGCAACATGTAAATGTAATAACATACATTCGTTTAATCAAGCGTATTAATAATAATAATTATTAATAAATAACGTTGGAAAAACCAGGGTCGTTACAAAGGCGAGATCAGTTTGTAAGACATTCGAAGAACGTTCCAAGAATGCCTTGGTTTATAAAAGGCTTTCGTTCAAAAGATGGGGGATAACACATTGGGAAATCCATAAGTTACGATGTGTTTACTTTGACGCATATATTGCGGGGAACCCAAATGCTATTTTACGCAATGGGTTAAGAAATTATTTTGACTCAATATATCCGAATATTGGACTTCATGATTTAGAAAAAACGGCTAACATGCAACATAAAGAAGCATGTTATGCTTACGGATTAGTAATGTTCGCTTCTCACCAAAGTGAGAACAAGAACATCGGGCTACAACTATTAAACAAAACGTTTCCACAAGTGACGGAGTCGGTAATTGGGGTAGGAAATGAGGTTTTTAGATTGTTACGGGACTGTTGGACATTACGTAACCCTCGTCCCTTTGACGACGTTACAACACGCTGTCTTATCAACGGCCATAACAGTTATGTTCCACAAGACCAAGGATGGGAAGTAATCCTAGTAAAACCAGAATGCATGACTTGTTTCTGGACGTATGAATTACGTGTCTTTATTGCCTTTGCTGAACGACTTGTGTACTAGCTAGAATTATCTTCACAACCATCTTGTATCAAATTTATTGTGTGCTATATTTCATGCTATATGTAAAATAAGCGGTATTGTAATTTGTAAAATATTGTGTAAAAGTTTGAACGCGAAATATTATTATAATCAGTTTTTCATATATAATTGTAGTAGTTGAATTGTATATTAGCTACTAAATATGAACTTAACGGGTAGGTACTACCCGAATTTAAACTTATAAAATGCTAATATGAAGAAAAAGCTTTTATAAATGAATTCATATTATGCTACGAAATACTATTAACTACTCTTAATATTCTGTATGATTAACTTGTTCTATTTGACTATTTTGAAGGAAATGGCACCGACTACTCGACACACCGTGAATATGAATGAAGAGGAATTACGTACTTTTCTAGCTTCAAACATAGCCGCGGTACAGGCTGCGCTACATACCAACAATAACCTTGGATCTAGCAGTACAGGAAATCGTGTAGGATGCACCTACAAAGAATTCACTGCCTCCAAACCTTTGGAATTTGATGGAACCGAAGGACCGATCGGATTGAAACGGTGGACCGAGAAGGTCGAATCGGTGTTTACCATAAGTAAGTGTACTGAAGAGGAGAAAGTGAAGTACGCTACGCATACCTTCACAGGTTTTGCGTTAACATGGTGGAATACCTATCTAGAGCAAGTGGGACAAGACGATGCGTACTCACTACCGTGGTCAGCATTCAAGCACTTGATGAACGAGGAGTACCGTCCCAGAACCGAGGTCAATAAGCTCAAGACAGAACTTAGAGGGTTACGAACCCAAGGATTTGATATTACCACGTACAAAAGACGATTCACAGAATTGTGCCTATTGTGTCCGGGAGCATTCGAAGATGAGGAAGAGAAGATCGACGCGTTTGTGAAAGGATTACCGGAAAGAATCCAAGAAGATATAAGTTCACACGAGCCCGCCTCCATACAACAGGCATGTAGAATGGCTCACAAACTAGTGAACCAGATTGAAGAAAGAATTAAAGAACAGACTGCTGAAGAGGCCAATGTGAAGCAAGTTAAAAGAAAGTGGGAGGAAAACGGTGATAAGAATCACCAATACAACAACAACAGCAATTACAACAATAATCGCAATAATTATCCCAACAATCGCAACATCAATCGCAACTACAACAAACGGCCCAACAACAACAACAACAACAACAGCAACAACAACAACAACAACAACAGCAACTACAACAATCATCCCAACAACAATAATAACCGTAACAACAACAACAATCAGAAGCAGCTATGCCAAAGGTGTGAAAAGTATCACTCAGGGTTCTGCACCAAATTTTGCAACAAGTGTAAAAGAAATGGTCATAGCGTGGCGAAGTGTGAGGTCTACGGACCAGGGGTTAATAGAACGAAAGGAACCAATGGTGTCGGAACGAGTAATGGCGGAGCAAGTAGTGTTGGAGCAAGTTATGCCAATGTAGTTTGTTATAAATTTTGAAAACCGGGCTACATTATTAGAAATTGCCCGAACCAGGAGAACACGAATGGACAAGGCCGCGGAAGAGTTTTCAATATTAATGCGGCAGAGGCACAGGAAGACCCGGAGCTTGTTACGGGTACGTTTCTTATTGACAATAAATCTGCTTATATTTTATTTGATTCGGGTGCTGATAAAAGCTATATAAGTAGAGATTTTTGTGCTAAATTAAGTTGTCCATTGACGCCTTTGGATAGTAAATTTTTACTCGAATTAGCAAATGGTAAATTAATTTCAGCAGATCATATATGTCGGAATCGAGAAATTAAACTGGTTAGCGAAACATTTAAGATTGATTTGATACCAGTAGAGTTAGGGAGTTTTGATGTGATAATCGGTATGGACTGGTTGAAAGAAGTGAAAGCAGAGATCGTTTGTTACAAAAATGCAATTCGCATTATACGAGAAAAAGGAAAACCCTTAATGGTGTACGGAGAAAAGGGCAACACGAAGCTACATCTTATTAGTAATTTGAAGGCACAAAAACTAATAAGAAAAGGTTGCTATGCTGTTCTAGCACACGTCGAGAAAGTACAAACTAAAGAAAAGAGCATCAATGATGTTCCCATTGCAAAAGAATTTCCCAATGTATTTCCGAAAGAATTACCGGGATTACCCCCACATCGATCCGTTGAATTTCAAATAGATCTTGTACCAGGAGCTGCACCAATAGCTCGTGCTCCTTACAGACTCGCACCCAGCGAGATGAAAGAACTGCAAAGCCAATTACAAGAACTTTTAGAGCGTGGTTTCATTCGACCAAGCACATCACCGTGGGGAGCTCCTGTTTTGTTTGTCAAGAAGAAAGATGGTACATTCAGGTTGTGTATCGACTACCGAGAGTTGAACAAACTTACCATCAAGAACTGCTACCCACTACCGAGAATCGACGACTTATTTGATCAACTACAAGGCTCGTCTGTTTATTCAAAGATTGACTTACGTTCCGGGTATCATCAAATGAGGATGAAAGAAGATGATATTCCAAAGACTGCTTTCAGAACACGTTACGATCATTACGAGTTTATGGTCATGCCGTTTGGTTTAACTAATGCACCAGCTGTGTTCATGGACCTTATGAACCGAGTGTGTGGACCATACCTTGACAAGTTTGTCATTGTTTTCATTGATGACATACTTATTTACTCAAAGAATGACCAAGAACACGGTGAACATTTGAGAAAGGTGTTAGAAGTATTGAGGAAGGAAGAATTGTACGCTAAGTTTTCAAAGTGTGCATTTTGGTTGGAAGAAGTTCAATTCCTCGGTCACATAGTGAACAAAGAAGGTATTAAGGTGGATCCGGCAAAGATAGAAACTGTTGAAAAGTGGAAAACCCCGAAAACTCTGAAACACATACGCCAGTTTTTAGGACTAGCTGGTTACTACAGAAGGTTCATCCAAGACTTTTCCAGAATAGCAAAACCCTTGACTGCATTAACGCATAAAGGGAAGAAATTTGAATGGAATGATGAACAAGAGAAAGCGTTTCAGTT
Organism: Rutidosis leptorrhynchoides; assembly: GCF_046630445.1. Taxonomy (NCBI): domain Eukaryota; kingdom Viridiplantae; phylum Streptophyta; class Magnoliopsida; order Asterales; family Asteraceae; genus Rutidosis; species Rutidosis leptorrhynchoides. The sequence continues at coordinate 85,598,225 of NC_092338.1, read as the reverse complement.
ATTGAAGAAAAAGCTAACTACGGCACCTATATTGTCATTGCCTGAAGGGAATGATGATTTTGTGATTTATTGTGACGCATCAAAGCAAGGTCTCGGTTGTGTATTAATGCAACGAACGAAGGTGATTGCTTATGCGTCTAGACAATTGAAGATTCACGAACAAAATTATACGACGCATGATTTGGAATTAGGCGCGGTTGTTTTTGCATTAAAGACTTGGAGGCACTACTTATATGGGGTCAAAAGTATTATATATACCGACCACAAAAGTCTTCAACACATATTTAATCAGAAACAACTGAATATGAGGCAGCGTAGGTGGATTGAATTATTGAATGATTACGACTTTGAGATTCGTTACCACCCGGGGAAGGCAAATGTGGTAGCCGATGCCTTGAGCAGGAAGGACAGAGAACCCATTCGAGTAAAATCTATGAATATAATGATTCATAATAACCTTACTACTCAAATAAAGGAGGCGCAACAAGGAGTTTTAAAAGAGGGAAATTTAAAGGATGAAATACCCAAAGGATCGGAGAAGCATCTTAATATTCGGGAAGACGGAACCCGGTATAGGGCTGAAAGGATTTGGGTACCAAAATTTGGAGATATGAGAGAAATGGTACTTAGAGAAGCTCATAAAACCAGATACTCAATACATCCTGGAATGGGGAAGATGTACAAGGATCTCAAGAAACATTTTTGGTGGCCGGGTATGAAAGCCGATGTTGCTAAATACGTAGGAGAATGTTTGACGTGTTCTAAGGTCAAAGCTGAGCATCAGAAACCATCAGGTCTACTTCAACAACCCGAAATCCCGGAATGGAAATGGGAAAACATTACCATGGATTTCATCACTAAATTGCCAAGGACTGCAAGTGGTTTTGATACTATTTGGGTAATAGTTGATCGTCTCACCAAATCAGCACACTTCCTGCCAATAAGAGAATATGACAAGATAGAGAAGTTAGCACGACTGTATTTGAAGGAAGTCGTTTCCAGACATGGAATACCAATCTCTATTATCTCTGATAGGGATGGCAGATTTATTTCAAGATTCTGGCAGACATTACAGCAAGCATTAGGAACTCGTCTAGACATGAGTACTGCCTATCATCCACAAACTGATGGGCAGAGCGAAAGGACGATACAAACGCTTGAAGACATGCTACGAGCATGTGTTATTGATTTCGGAAACAGTTGGGATCGACATCTACCGTTAGCAGAATTTTCCTACAACAACAGCTACCATTCAAGCATTGAGATGGCGCCGTTTGAAGCACTTTATGGTAGAAAGTGCAGGTCTCCGATTTGTTGGAGTGAAGTGGGGGATAGATAGATTACGGGTCCGAAGATTATACAAGAAACTACCGAGAAGATCATCCAAATTCAACAACGGTTGAAAACCGCCCAAAGTCGACAAAAGAGCTACGCTGACATTAAAAGAAAAGATATAGAATTTGAAATTGGAGAGATGGTCATGCTTAAAGTTGCACCTTGGAAAGGCGTTGTTCGATTTGGTAAACGAGGGAAATTAAATCCAAGGTATATTGGACCATTCAAGATTATTGATCGTGTCGGACCAGTAGCGTACCGACTTGAGTTACCTCAACAACACGCGGCTGTACATAACACTTTCCACGTCTCGAATTTGAAGAAATGTTTTGCTAAATAAGATCTCACTATTCCGTTAGATGAAATCCAAATCAACGAAAAACTCCAATTCATCGAAGAACCCGTCGAAATAATGGATCGTGAGGTTAAAAGACTTAAGCAAAACAAGATACCAATTGTTAAGGTTCGATGGAATGCTCGTAGAGGACCTGAGTTCACCTGGGAGCATAAAGATCAGATGAAGAAGAAATACCCGCATCTATTTCCAGAAGATTCGTCAACACCTTCAACAGCTTAAAATTTCGGGACGAAATTTATTTAACGGGTAGGTACTGTAGTGACCCGAACTTTTCCATGTTTATATATATTAATTGAGATTGATATTTACATGATTAAATGTTTCCAACATGTTAAGCAATCAAACTTATTAAGACTTGATTAATTGAAATATGTTTCATATAGACAATTGACCACCCAAGTTGACCGGTGATTCACGAACGATAAAACTTGTAAAAACTATATGATGACATATATATGGATATATATATATATAGTTAACATGATACTATGATAAGTAAACATATCATTAAGTATATTAACAATGAACTACATATGTAAAAACAAGACTACTAACTTAATGATTTTTAAACGAGACATATATGTAACGATTATCGTTGTAAAGACATTTAATGTATATATATCATATTAAGAGATATTCATACATGATAATATCATGATAATATAATAATTTAAAATCTCATTTGATATTATAAACATTGGGTTAACAACATTTAACAAGATCGTTAACCTAAAGGTTTCAAAACAACACTTACATGTAACGACTAACGATGACTTAACGACTCAGTTAAAATGTATATACATGTAGTGTTTTAATATGTATTTATACACTTTTGAAAGACTTCAATACACTTATCAAAATACTTCTACTTACCAAAAATTCTTACAATTACATCCTCGTTCAGTTTCATCAACAATTCTACTCGTATGCACCCGTATTCGTACTCGTACAATACACAGCTTTTAGATGTATGTACTATTGGTATATACACTCCAATGATCAGCTCTTATCAGCCCATGTGAGTCACCTAACACATGTGGGAACCATCATTTGGCAACTAGCATGAAATATCTCATAAAATTACAAAAATATGAGTAATCATTCATGACTTATTTACATGAAAACAAAATTACATATCCTTTATATCTAATCCATACACCAACGACCAAAAACACCTACACACACTTTAATTCTTCAATTTTCTTCATCTAATTGATCTCTCTCAAGTTCTATCTTCAAGTTCTAAGTGTTCTTCATATATTCTACAAGTTCTAGTTACATAAAATCAAGAATACTTTCAAGTTTGCTAGCTCACTTCCAATCTGGTAAGGTGATCATCCAACCTCAAGAAATCTTTGTTTCTTACAGTATGTTATCATTCTAATACAAGGTAATAATCATATTCAAACTTTGGTTCAATTTCTATAACTATAACAATCTTATTTCAAGTGATGATCTTACTTGAACTTGTTTTCGTGTCATGATTCTGCTTCAAGAACTTCGAGCCATCCAAGGATCCGTTGAAGCTAGATCCATTTTTCTATTTTTCAGTAGATTTATCCAAGGAACTTAAGGTAGTAATGATGTTCATAACATCATTCGATTCATACATATAAAGCTATCTTATTCGAAGGTTTAAACTTGTAATCACTAGAACATAGTTTAGTTAATTCTAAACATGTTCGCAAACAAAAGTTAATCCTTCTAACTTGACTTTTAAAATCAACTAAACACATGTTCTATATCTATAGGATATGCTAACTTAATGATTTAAAACCTGAAAACACGAAAAACACCGTAAAACCGGATTTACGCCGTCGTAGTAACACCGCTGGCTGTTTTGGGTTAGTTAATTAAAAACTATGATAAACTTTGATTTAAAAGTTGTTATTCTGAGAAAATGATTGCTATTATGAATATGAAACTATATCCAAAAATTATGGTTAAACTCAAAGTGGAAGTATGTTTTCTAAAATGGTCATCTAGACGTCGTTCTTTCGACTGAAATGACTACCTTTACAAAAACGACTTGTAACTTATTTTTCCAACTATAAACCTATAATTTTTCTGTTTAGATTCATAAAATAGAGTTCAATATGAAACCATAGCAATTTGATTCACTCAAAACGGATTTAAAATGAAGAAGTTATGGGTAAAACAAGATTGGATAATTTTTCTCATTTTAGCTACGTGAAAATTGGTAACAAATCTATTCCAACAATAACTTAATCAACTTGTATTGTATATTATGTAATCTTGAGATACCATAGACACGTATACAATGTTTCGACCTATCATGTCGACACATCTATATATATTTCGAAACAACCATAGACACTCTATATGTGAATGTTGGAGTTAGCTATACAGGGTTGAGGTTGATTCTAAAATATATATAGTTTGAGTTGTGATCAATACTGAGATATGTATACACTGGGTCGTGGATTGATTCAAGATAATATTTATCGATTTATTTCTGTACATCTAACTGTGGACAACTAGTTGTAGGTTACTAACGAGGACAGCTGACTTAATAAACTTAAAACATCAAAATATATTAAAAGTGTTGTAAATATATTTTGAACATACTTTGATATATATGTATATATTGTTATAGGTTCGTGATCAACCAGTGGCCAAGTCTTACTTCCCGACGAAGTAAAAATCTGTGAAAGTGAGTTATAGTCCCACTTTTAAAATCTAATATTTTTGGGATGAGAATACATGCAGGTTTTATAAATGATTTACAAAATAGACACAAGTACGTGAAACTACATTCTATGGTTGAATTATCGAAATCGAATATGCCCCTTTTTATTAAGTCTGGTAATCTAAGAATTAGGGAACAGACACCCTAATTGACGCGAATCCTAAAGATAGATCTATTGGGCCTAACAAACCCCATCCAAAGTACCGGATGCTTTAGTACTTCGAAATTTATATCATATCCGAAGGGTATCCCGGAATGATGGGGATATTCTTATATATGCATCTTGTTAATGTCGGTTACCAGGTGTTCACCATATGAATGATTTTTATCTCTATGTATGGGATGTGTATTAAAATATGAAATCTTGTGGTCTATTATTATGATTTGATATATATAGGTTAAACCTATAACTCACCAACATTTTTGTTGACGTTTTAAGCATGTTTATTCTCAGGTGATTATTAAGAGCTTCCGCTGTCGCATACTTAAATAAGGACGAGATTTGGAGTCCATGCTTGTATGATATTGTGTAAAAACTGCATTCAAGAAACTTATTTTGTTGTAACATATTTGTATTGTAAACCATTATGTAATGGTCGTGTGTAAACAGGATATTTTAGATTATCATTATTTGATAATCTACGTAAAGCTTTTTAAACCTTTATTGATGAAATAAATGTTAAGGTTTGTTTTAAAATGAATGCAGTCTTTGAAAAACGTCTCATATAGAGGTCAAAACCTCGCAACGAAATCAATTAATATGGAACGTTTTTAATCAATAAGAACGGGACATTTCATTATGTAATCTTGGGATACCATAGACACGTATACAATATTTCTGACATATCATATCGACCCATATATATATATTATTTGGGAACGACCATAGACACTCTATATGCAGTAATGCTAGAGTTAGCTATACAGGGTTGAGGTTGATTCCAAAATAATATATATACTTTGAATTGTGATCTAGCCTGAGACTTGTATACAATGGGTCGTGGATTGATTCGAGATAATATATATTGATTTATTTCTGTACATCTAACTGTGGACAACTAGTTGTAGATTACTAACGTTGGACTGCTAACTTAACAAACTTAAATCATTAAAACGTAATAAAAAATGTTGTGAATATATTTCGATCATACTTTGATATATATGTACATAATTGTTATAGGTTCGTGAATCGACCCGTGGCCAAGTCTTATTTTTCCGACGAAGGAAAAATCTGTGAAAGTGAGTTATAGTCCCATTTTTACTATCTAATATTTTTGGGATGAGAATACATGCAGTTTTGAAAATGATTTACAAAATAGACACAAGTATTGAAACTACATTCTATGTTGAATCGTTATACCAGATATCGCCCTTGTTGAACTTGGTAGCCTAAGAATTGGTGTTTATTATAATTGCCACCAATTGACGCGAATCCTAAAGATAGATCTATGGGCTTTGACACTCCCCAGTCAGAGAATTTGAACTGCTTTAGTACTTCGATATTTATATATGGGGATATTCTAGATGCATTTGTTAATGTCGGTTACCAGGTGTTCAACCATATGAATGATTTTTATGCAGATTGCATGTTATTGAAAGATGAAATCTTGTGGTCTATTATTACAATTTGATATATAGGTTAAACCTATAACTCACCAACATATTTGTTGACGTTGAAAGCATGTTTATTCTCAGGTGATTATTAAGAGCTTCCGCTGTTGCATGCTAATTTATGGACAAGAGTTGGAGTCAGCATGCTTGTATAATATTGTTCAAAAACTGCATTCGAAGACATATATATTGTTGTGTAATATTATTGTAAACTATTATGTAATGGTCGTGTGAAAACGCTATATTTTAGATTATCATTATTTGATAATCGTCGTAATATTTTAAAGGTTATGGTTTGTTTTAAAAATCGAATGCAGTCTTTGAAAAACGTCTCATATAGAGGTCAAAACCTCGCAACGAAATCAATTAATATGGAACGTTTATAATTGATATGAACGGGACATTTCATCTTGTATCTATTTCATCGTTTTATTAATAAAATTTCATCCGATCTTTCAAAAAAAAAAAAAAAAAAAAAAGCTAAACGCTACTTCTAGTAGCTTTTAGTTTTTTTTCCTTCGTCTAAAAGCTTTAATCTTCTTTAATCAAACGGAGATTTTAAAAAAAAAAATATAGGTTTTTTTCATAAAAATTATAAACTAAAAGTTCCAAAAAACTACGCACTAAATATAGCTAAAATACATATAAAATTAACAGTTACCTACTAGCTAAAAGTTACCATGTGTTATCTTAATTAACACAAAATTAAGAACAACAAAACAAGACAAATAAAACCCCCCCTCCGTCATATCTATTGTCCATCTTTATCTTTTTAGATGTCCCAAATTAACTGTCTACTTTTATAAATGAAAAAAAATAATGTAATAAATTTCTTTTGTATCCCTACTTATAAATGTAACACAAAAAGATGGATAAAATATAAAGGTAAAATTAGAAAGTTAACAGAAAAATACATATGTATCACTTTAGGGAGATGATTCTTACACACACTTTTTTGATCCTTACACATCAATTTAAAGAAATGGAGTATTATTAGAAAAGTAAAAAGTTAAAATAGGTGTGTGAGGATTAAAAAAAAGTGTGTTAGAATCATCCCCATCACTTTATCACGTATTTTTTTCTTAAACAATTGATTTGGGACAAAAGGAGTAAAGAAAAGAAACAGAAAAAGACGCACCAAATGACAACAGAAACCCCAACCACTTTAGATCATCTCCCACAATCCAAAAAAATGAATTCTATATTTCTACTGGCCGGCGGCCACCATCATCACCACCACCGTAACCATATAAATAATCATCACCACTTCACTCCCACTACTCAGATTCAATTAATTACTTAATTTCACCTCAAATGGCAACTTCCTCTTTCATCTCAACCAAACCACATCTCGATTCTTCCAGAATCCCATCTTCTTCTGATGTTATTTTTCCTTCAATTTTGAATACAAGTATCAAGAACTCAAACCGAAAAGGGTTTCGTGGAGTTCGAATTGTGAAATCTTGCAGTCAAGAAGTTGTAGTCATTGGTGGTGATGATCATAAAGTAAAAGTTGCTGTTGAGGGAGTGAATGATAAGTACAAAAATAAAGGCAGAGTCTTGAAAGTTGGGTTAATATGTGGTGGGCCCTCTGCTGAACGTGGGATTTCGCTTAATTCTGCTCGATCAGTTCTTGATCATATTCAGGTCTTTAATTCAACTAATTTAATCAGCCCATTATGTGTTTTTATGTATATGTTGTTTAAGTCCATGTGTTTTTCACTGTTGGGACTATTTAGTTATGTAACCTCACTTAAGTGTCATTCATTTATTCATAGTAATGTTGCAGGGTCAACAATTTGCAGTTTAATTGACCAAAAGGTCACATTTTGATTAGTTCTTGATCATATTCAGGTTTTTAATTAAACTAATTTAATCAGCCCATTATGTGTGCTATATATACAGGTTGTTTAACTTTATATATTTTACACTGTTGGGACAATCTAGTTATGTAACCTCACTTAAGTGTCAATCCATTAATTCATAATAATGTTGCAGGTATAACAATTTGCTGTTTAATTAGCCAAAAGGTCACATTTTGACTAGTTAATACTAGTATCGCATTTGAAGTAATTACGAAATATACATATACTCACTGGATAATGGTGTTTTGTACTTATGTCAGGGTGATGACCTGCATGTAAGCTGCTACTACATTGATCCTAATCTCAATTCGTATGCTATATCCTCTGCCCAGGTTATACGCTATAGCTTTATATTCTATAACAACTTTTCAAGTTATTAGTGTTTTTGTTGATCTCCGAGATGTTTAGGACCATTATGAGTTTAAAAATGCCCTACAGAAGTAACAATAGAAGGGGCTCATGGATAAAAAATGTATAACATCTAGAGGTAGTTATGGAGCCAATGGGAATAAATAGGTATTTTTGACTTTAAAGTATACTAATTACTTTTGCAGGTCTATTCGAATACTCCTGCCGATTTTGATTTCAAACTTGAAAGGTAAACAGTGAGTGAGAAAATTGTTATTTGTATAAACGTGGAAATTTCGAGCATTTACTTATGAATGGTCACGTGGGTAATGTTCTATCTGTAACAGAACAATCAGCTAAATGGAAATTTAATAAAAAAAACACCTTAACAGGAGAGGATCGTGTGGTCGAAGTTCTCCAAAGTGTGTTATTCATGTATAAAACCTCGTATATGTTACACTGTTATCGTAATAATCATACTTTGACACATTTCTACCCGCACCAAAACTTACCCATATTGACCTATTACTAAATCTACTCGACATGCCAATTTTCCACCTGTATTTTCAGTTGATTCTTCTGTATACTGAATTTTCTTATTCCTTTTTTTGCCAGCCTGGCACGAAGTTTCAAGACTCTGACCGAGTTTGCAGAACACCTAGGTGCATCTGTGGACATAGTTTTCCCTGTTATACATGGTCGTTTTGGTGAAGATGGTGGCATTCAGGTTAAAACCACTTCTAATATATATAGTTAAACAAAAAAATCTGAAATCATGTGTAGTAATAATAGATAAAATATATTTATGATGTTTTTGCTTATTGAAAAATCATCAGGAGCTTCTTGAAAAATCAAATGTTCCATTTGTTGGCACAAGATCAAAAGAATGTCGTACGGCATTTGACAAGGTATGATTACTTGCTCTTTCATGTATTATTTCATATCCATTAATTATTTGTTGAAGCGCATAATGTTTTTGTTGACTTTGGCAGTATGATGCTTCACTGGAGCTTAAGAGGCAAGGATTTATAACAGTGCCCAACTTTGTACTTCAGGTAATTTTTCTGAGTAAAATAACCTTTTTAGCATCTGATTTATGTTTTCCCGTTTCCCGCTTCTGTTTATTATTTTTATTTTTTGGCTTGAGTAGTAACAGCATCTTAGAATCTGCGATGTTAAGAATTATATCAGTAATAAGATGTTTGTGCCTATGCAAGTAATACCTGTTGTATTCTCGTTTGTTCTCTACGAATTACTTCTAAAATGTTACTGTGCTCATTCCTTAAAATTTGAACGTTTCAGGGAAGTGAACTGGATGAGTCTGGGCTGTTGAAATGGTTCGTTGACAATCAAGTAGATGCTAATTCAGGGAAAGTTGTGGTAATTTCCGAAATATAAGTACCCATAACGAAGAACTTGTTTAAGTCTTGATCTGGTTGCATAATTGAGTGTTACTCACATGTTTTCAGGTGAAACCCACCAGAGCAGGGTCAAGTATTGGAGTTACCGTTGCCTATGGCGTTTCCGATTCCCTAAACAAAGTTAGAGAAATAATATCCGAGGTCTTTTTTGTCTTTTTCTACTTTCCCAATCTTTAATTTATGACGACACACAAGATTATTTTCACTATAAGTGGCAATTTGAATCCATTTAGTTATAAATTGGGTCGATTTAGGGGTGAAATAAGATCTTTAACTATGAGTTTATTTTTTATTTTACTACTTGTCAGGGGATCGATGATAAAGTTATTGTTGAAATTTTTCTTGAAGGAGGTAGAGAATTTACGGCAATTGTTCTTGACGTTGGTACAGATATTGACTGCAAACCGGTTGTGTTTCTTCCAACTGAGGTAACTAACAACTAATCATCATCTTACGTTAATCGAACCCACAACCACATTTTTATTCTTTTAATAGGATATAACTTGGACCCACAAAATGGTCACACATAGGATGTTTATGTGCTCCGTTGCATTGTTATAATTAGGTGGAACTTCAGTCTAGTGATAGTGCTGATATAACCGAAAAAGATGCAATATTTAACTACAGGAAAAAGTATCTTCCCACTCAGCAGGTAATGTAAAATATTTTCGATATACGTTGTAATCTTTACTATTATGATAGTTTTTTAATCTTTTTAAAATAACATTTAAGGTTTTCAGGTTGTTTATCACACTCCACCTCGTTTTCCGATAGAAGTAATAGAGAAAATTCGGGAAGGGGCGTCTATATTATTTAAAAGACTTGGATTACGAGATTTTGCAAGAATTGACGGTTGGTATTTACCGCCTTCTGATAATATTTCGTCATCGGAGACAAATAATTTTGGGAGGACTGAATCAGGAATCGTCATATATACTGATATCAACTTGGTAAAAACTATTTTATTTGTAATCATGCAGTATATTCATCAACTTGCATTTCATTAACATGTTCCTCTCTTTTAGATAAGTGGAATGGAGCAAACAAGTTTCCTATTTCAGCAAGCTTCAAAGGTAATCTTGACAAATTCATTTGTAAATTTTAAGATTTGTTGATGATTATTGTTATAAACAGCTACTGTAATAGTAATTATATGGAAGTTTTATGATTTAGGTTGGGTTCTCACACTCAAATATTTTGAGAACTATTATCAAGCGTGCTTGTTTGCGGTTCCCTAATCTTGCTTCGTATTGTACCGAGTCAAACCAAACACCTAGAAAACCGAAGTCTTCAAAGCTTAGTGAACTATTTTCTGACCGTGAAGATGTTCGCAAAGTTTTTGTCATATTTGGTGGAGACACGTCCGAACGGCAAGTATCTCTTATGAGTGGAACTAATGTTTGGCTCAATCTTCAAGTGTCCGGTGATGTGAGCTCTCTTCTTTCAAAATATACATTTCATATACCACTAATAAATGTTAGTTGCCAATATTGAACTTAATGTTTATGAAAAATCTGGAAAATTTGCGGGACTTGAACCGTATAAGGCACAAGTTTATCAAGAAAACAAATAGTATTAAAAGCATTTTAGTTCAGTTTTCGGTGATTTTATGGTGTTTCCCAACAGAAAGAAAAAAAAAGGGTTAAAAGTCATATTAAAAATATGTTATGATCAGTTACCGTTGTTAATTCACAGAATGAATTCATTTTGTGTGGTTACAGCTTGAGGTAACTCCTTGTTTACTTGCTCCTGGTAATGATGCTTCATCTGAGGTCAGCTCAAGGACGGTGTGGTCATTACCGTAAGTCAAATTTTAATATTATGTGTGCTTATAACTTATAAGATGCTAGTAAAAGATTATAAATGTTTAAAAAAATAAATACATAAATAAATAAATGTTTTAAAAAAAAAATACATTTTACTCCATATGATAAAAGAAATTGAGTAATTTTTTATCAGCTAAAAAGAGTGTTTGAATGTGCTTATGTTGTTTAAAGTTGATAAAAGAATAATTTTTCTGTATGAGCAAAATATATACAATCTAATACTAAAACTTATTATTATCGATGATAATAACATTTTTGTTTTTTTGTTTGTGTATACAGTTACTCCCTTGTGCTAAGGCATACTACAGAAGAAGTCCTCGATGCTTGCACCGAGGCACTTGAGCCTTCTCGTGCTGCATTGACTTCACGTTTGAGGAAGCAAGTGATGGATGAACTAGCTTCTGGTTTTAAAAACCATAAGTGGTTCACGGGTTTCGATATATCTGATGAACAACCTAAGAAATTTACACTAGAAAACTGGATAAAGCTAGCCAAGGAAGTTCAGGCCACGGTTTTCATTGCAGGTTTGTAGATACTCAACCATATGATTATTGCAATACTGATGATTGATTACAAAAGTTGGAAAGTGTTATGTAATTATTGATATTTCAATTTTGATGGAATATTGTTAAGATTAAGTTTTGATATATATTAAAATAAAACACTTGGACAGTGCATGGAGGTATTGGTGAAGATGGTACGCTGCAATCTTTGCTTGAGGCTGAAGGAGTGCCTTACACAGGTGGAAGTTTGTGCACATGTTTATAATATTTTTATTGTTATTCATCTACATTACTTGTGTATACTGCCCTTTCCATATCAAAGGTCCTGGATTTTCGGCTTCAAAGACATGTATGGACAAAGTGGCAACATCTCTTGCCGTTAAACATGTACTATTCCTTACTTAACATGTTCCCTACAAGTGACAAAATGGGTATCCATTGTATCACTAATTGAACAAATTTGAATACAGCTTACAGATTTCGGGGTTCTTACCATAAATAAGGACGTTAGGCGAAAAGAAAATCTTGTGAATACTTCTACATCTGATGTTTGGGATGAGGTGGTATCAAAGCTCCAATGTGAAACTGTGTGTATCAAACCAGCAAGAGACGGGTGCTCGACCGGAGTCGCAAGACTCTGGTAAGTTTCGTTCATAGACTACTACACTCCATTTACTTGTACATGTGTGCAATTGGGTGATTCCTTATATTTATGGTTTAAACGGGAAAGAAAGAAAAAAAGAAATACTATCTTATAATAAACCTACTAATTGTGTACTAAATAATCAGATATTTGTCGAAAGTAAATGTTGCACTTTTTTGGGATTGAGAGTGCATTTATTACCTTTATGTATATCGTATTATTGTATCATCGTGTCATATATCCATATCTATATGTTCTCGTTCTTTATATTTTTCTTTTCTTTATGAAAACTCAGTTGTGCCGATGACCTTGCTGTTTATGTAAAAGCGTTGGAGGACTGTCTTCCTAGAATTCCTCCAAATAGCTTTGCAAAGGTACTAAGTATATTACCCTTGTTGAACAGCTACCCAACTTGCCAATTATACATTTTCCTATATCGGGCATTAGTTTGAATGTTTTTTTGTTATGATTGCATACATAGGCTCATGGGTTAATTGAGATGCCAGTTCCTCCACCAGAGCTTTTAATCTTTGAACCGTTCATTGAAACTGATGACATCACTATTGTCTCCAAATCAACAAATGAAAGTGAACGTCTCTTGTGGGAAGGAAGTAGTAGATGGGTCGAAATAACCGTTGGGGTCATTGGAAAACGAGGTTCCATGCGCTCTTTAATGCCTAGTGTCACCGTTAAAGAAAGCGGTGACATTTTATCCCTTGAAGAGAAATTTCAAGGTGATTGATTGTACCTTTCCTTCTCTTTGGATACAAACATTACTAGTGTCTGTTTTGAGTAACAAAATCTGTTTTGGAACTGATTATCTAAGAGTATAATAAGATTATGTGCTGATATCTACTACTCATCCTCAATAGTAGTTTCTGTATCAAATATTTAGTTTTTTTTACTAATAAAAGATAATATTTGATTATGACATCTACTTTCATTGCAGGTGGAACAGGGATTAATCTTACCCCACCCCCAATGTCAATAATGAGGTTAGTAATGAAATATGTAATGTTTATATTTATGTTGGTACATACTACTCTACTTATTTTTAAAGTAATCTGTGCATGAACATATTAATTTTTTGTCTATGAAGTTAAATAGCCAACGCAAACTATAAACTTGATGTTTGGAAATATATCTTCTGCCAGTATTTATTATACATTCGCATGTTTATGTTTATGTTATTGTTTTGTGTGATGTATAATATAACTATAACAATTATATTCTTTTGACCTCACATATCAATGGACGTTCGACAAATCTAGTGACCCATTCCTGTAACGTTTTTGGGCCAATGAATGATAAAGTACATTGCTTTGTTAGCATTACAAGCTGTTTATTTTATGTTGCATTTTGTGACGGTTTTCTTGTTTTGTCTGACAACTGTTTAAGTACCGAGGCGTTAATAAGATGCAAAGAGCGAATTGAGCTTATAGCTAACACCCTGGAGCTTGAAGGATTTTCTCGTATTGATGCGTTTGTTAATGTGGATAGTGGAGAGGTACGCCGATACATTCCAGTTATCTTCAAATTTTATTGTTTCATTTGATTACCATATAGACATGGCCTTGTTTCTGTTAGGATTTAGGACCCAAACAAGACAAGTGATTTATACTAATCACTAACCCACGAACGACAAACGAATAATTAAAGCAAAACGATAAATAAACGACACAGGATTTAACGTGGTTATATCCCAACTCCAAAACACGGAGAAGGGTTTAGTCCACGGGCGCAAACCAAAGATTTTTCACTATTAATTTCGTGCACATATGTTAGGGTTACAATAGGGTGTTTATATAGGCATATCTAAACAAGGAAACAACTTAAAGAGCAAGAAAACGCTTTTTTCCTCGTCAGGCTCCCGGATAGGCTTAAGCCGCGACGCGGCTGGAGGAGCCGCGTCATGGCTTAAAGCGTGATTTTCAAAACTCACAGCATTGCAACCTTCGAACCTTAATCCAAGTGTTGAGCCATGACGCGCCTTAAGACTAAAACGCACTTTTCTTGTTGTTTTGATATCCTTCACACATCCAACAGTTTCTCATTACGGAGTATATGATTTCGTATAGTTTTTTTTCTTATAAAAATTAATTTTCTGATAATGTAATTTCAAAGAGGTCAACGGAACTTAATGTATTTTAAAAGTTAATTTTAATTGTTTTCTCATTATCACTTCTGATTGCAGGTTTTGGTTATCGAAGTCAACACTGTGCCCGGAATGACTCCTTCAACTGTATTGATTCATCAGGTTTGTTTACATAAAAGAAACTCCATCAAATGAAAATTATAACGTTGCGTCTTTCGATAGTTCTGAAGTTTAAATTACATATATGTCCCTTGGCAACATTACAAAATGACACATGCTACTAAATCAGTTTCAAAAGATTCCTTTTTTAGTGCACATTAAAAAGTCTTAGTCATATAATGAAATGTACTATGTACTACTAGTAATCACTAAACAAAACTTCACCAAATTAACTGCACATATCATGGAAACATGATTACTTGTGTTCATTTTTTTACCTTTATGAAAGTCATCCTAGTTTTTCAACTTCAGTATTGTAACGTCATAAGATATTGAGACAAATTTCAAAAATTTATTAAACTAAATTAAGTCCAAAACTATTAAGAAGACAATTAGTTCTTATATTTTCTAGGGATAAAAAAGCTTGCTTTTGAATATGTAAAGTCTTGTTTGACTTTCTAAGTCAAACATGGTATCTTTCTGGGAATAGGATTAAAAGCTATACGGTTTTTAAAGTTTCGTTGTGGGTTTATCCTGTTACGTGGTGCTTGTTTCTCATCCTTATTGTGTGGGTTCCAGATTTATATATCGCGAAATTGGGAGCCTTTAAAATTTGTAACAATATTAGTTTAAAAATATACACAAATATCCGTATTTATCCTTGATAATAAACGGTTTACCATTTTGTTACAGGCACTTGCAGAGGAACCTCCGGTGTATCCTCATCGATTTTTCCGTATTCTTCTTGATCTGGGTTCCGAACGATTCATGTAAAGCGTATTGTTGTTAGAACATGTTTTAGTCCTTGAAAAAACTTTGTGTTGCAACTTCTTTAATTTGAATATGTCAAACACATCAAATGAATTTAATTATTATAAATAAATGTTATCTACTGTTTTATGTCCATATTTTCAAGTAAGATGTTTATAATTCAGGACAGTTTTTATAACTAAGCTACAATTGTTATTATAATGTTTAATTTAAAGAGTACAAATTACACAGGCGTATGAATAAGGAAAATAACACTACTTTTTTAAAGAGTACAAATTACACAGGCGTATGAATAAGGAAAATAACACTACTTTTCATATTCATTCATTTATAGTGTAGTAGAAATTTGTCTATTTCATTGCATGAAAGAGATGGGTAAAGAGTCAATGTTGAGTTTCTATATTTTTCTTTTCAGTGAACATAAAATAAATAAACCCAGATGGTGAATAAATTTATTTTCTATATATCTGTCAACATAAAAAGTCGTTTTAATCTACATGGCAAGCTTAAAAAGTCAATATTAATCTAGTATATATTTGGTTATCTTACACTATAAGTTCATGTTACATTTATAAAAAGATTTAACCCAGTCGATATCTAGTACAATCACCTTTCATTTGTCAATGGTACGTCACTATTATCATGTAGATCAGGTCATATAATGTTACGAAGATAGGCTCGCAGCTAGACTTGGTCCAAAGCATGTCGTTTGCACCAGTTGTGAACAGGTCAACAATCACATCTTTTTAAATCTCGAGGCTTCTCGCTCACAAGGTCATTTCGTGTTTATTGTGTTGTTCTTGATGGCTCAACCAGGCTATGTTCCTTCATGTGTTTCAGTTTTTGTGATTGGGTCTCAGTTTGTAGCACCATATCCATTTGAACTCATTGTGTCCACAAATTCAAGTGGAAACCATTTAGTCACAGATGTTGACCATAAAGTCTTGTTCAAAGTCAAACCATGCAACTCAGACTACCACGAGCAGCGTGTACTGCTTGGTTATGATGACCAACCCATCGCTCTTATTCGTGAAAAGGTGAATTTCTACTTTACATAGAATATTAAATTTGTCCGTTGTTTTTTTTTTCAAAGGCGAGTTGTTAACATCGAATACTCTCATTTGCCACGCACGCACGTGTTTTCGGGCGGAAACCCGAACCGCATTACAGGTATCCAAACCTTAAACCATCCCGAGGGGCATGCAGGTCGGACCTGGATCCTGGATACGGGTCGGTAGAGCCTCCCAGGGCAAATCGGCTTTCAGGAAATAAATCCCACGGATACTTTTAAGGGGAGAGGCTCGAACTTGAGACCTCCCCAACTCATCCCAATACACAAGTGTAAAGAGGTGAATCACTGGACCACTAGGGTGGGTTCAAAATTGTCCATTGTTGCATTATCATTATCTTAACATTGAATAGTAACAAATTTTCAGAACATGTGTACACGTAGTACATGGAATGTATTTAGAGGAGAAAGTAAAGAGGATACAGATTTGATATTTAGCGCCAAAGAACCAAAGATTTTTCAGTCTAAGACAGATCTGCGCGTGTTCTTGGCAAACAAAACGAGCAGTAAAGAAGCTTGTGATTTCAAGATCGCGGGTAGTTGGACAAACCGAAGTTGCACTATTTATATGGGAAATTCTTCAACAGCAATAGCACAAGTAAGGTTCACTATCTTTACGTTGTACGTTTTCTAGTTAATTCGGTTATTTTGAGGTTAGTGTATGAAGTTTATGTTGTGGAGAGTTAGCATGAAGTCAAACTATTGAGTGGACCTGTTCTTGTAGATGCACAAGATGACAAAGAATTCAAAGTACATAAAGGACAAATTCATGGTGGCCATTAATCCAAACGTGGATTATGCATTCGTGGTTGCGCTTATTGCGATTGTTGAAGCTATGAAAAGCTCTGGTGATGATGAAGATGTTGACAATATGGTTCAAGCTATTGGAATTGTGGCTCAAGTTGTTGGTGCAAATTAAGTGTTTGTTTACGTTTTTTTTCTTGGTTAACTTCACTGTAATGATTAAAGATGACAATATCAATATATAATATCAATACAAAATGAATGTATACAATTATCAAAGAATGAATAATCGTGTGTACTTATTTTGTCTAATAAATAATAAATAATGTAAATGATAAAAATGATAATTGTACATAAATTTTAAGACTTTTAGCTTAAATCTTAATCAGACATAAATATATAAATAAATATGTGAAAAATACAACATCTCACTGATACTAATAAGCAGGGTGGTTAGTCGCGCATTGCGACGACCACCACTCTGCTGCGCACGAGAAACTTTTTGTAATACATAACTTTATATTTCAACAATAATATTTTAACGCTAATAAGCTTAAATAACTCGAGACAATAATCTGCCACGTGTCATTCAATCAGTTATTTTCATCTATTAAGAGTGTTCCCAATGGAGTAAGACCTTCATTTTAATCCAGGTCCGCTACCTCAGCGCCACTTCAGCACTTCCTTCCCAGGACTAACCAGGACTAACTCAGGACTAAACACTCTCAACAGTTACACCCTTCTTATATATATATATATATATTTCTTAACATTTAAATAATTAAAACAAACATAAAATATAAAACTACATTTTCATTAAAATAAAAAAACATTACAATTAATTAAAAAAACAGTTCGAAAAAAAAAAAAAACAATACGAAATTAAAAAAAGCAGTGCGAATACAATTAAAAAAAAACTAGTCGTCGCTTAGTATGGTTGAGATTGTTGGGTCGGGTAGTAAGGTTGGTTATTAAAGAATTGTTGGTGTTGATTTTGTTGGGTATGAATGTTTGTGAACATACCTGTGTAGGGATTGGAGGGATATGAATTTGCAAAACGAGAAAACCCCGCATTTTGTTGCGATTGTTCAAGACAAAATTGAAACATGTCATTTCCGACATTCGAGTCTTGAACAATTGGGCGTTTGCCTTTGCTTTTGGATGAAGATTTTTTGGAAGAAGACATGGTAGAAATTGACAGAATTAGGAAGAAAATGTGTGTAAAAATGATATGAAATGGTATGTAAAATGGTAGAATAATGAGTGTTTATATAGGAGTGTATTTGAAGGAAAAAAAATTAAAAATTAAAAATTAAAAAGAGACGTTGGAAGAAATAGCCGTTTTTTTTTTTTTTTTTTTTTTTTTTTTTTTTTTTTTTTTTTTTTTTTTAACGGCTACTTTTTGCTTTTTTTTTTATTTCTCTCGCCCTCATATATGATTAAAATGGACACAAGGTTGGACGAAAAGGTGGGCGGCACCTTGGGCGGACCCCTGGGCGGCCCGCTGCCATCGGCTCCCAGGAGGGCGGCCGGCTGGGCGGCCCCAGGGCAGTACCGTTGGGAGTTCTCTAATTGAATTACGAAATTTAATATTTAATAATTTAATTTAATAAACAAATTTCATTACATAAATATTATATTATATTATCATATAATATTATAATAATAACGATAGATGTTATAACTATATTAATAATATTATATTATTATTATTATTATGAAATTATTTTAGAGACTATTTTAGTATTTATGTTCAAACAATAAATATTATTATAACGAGGTTTAATTAAGTTCTATAATAAAATAAATAATATCATAATAATCTTAAATTTATATTAAACATGAAACTTCAATTTAATATAAATGTTGGAGTAATATAGGGGCAGGATCAATGGGGAAGTAACCAATCGGGGAAAAGCGGGGGGAAGTAAAAAAAAAAAATTTCTTTTTTTTGGAATTTTTTTTCAGTCATCAAGATCACACGAAAATATGAACATTTAGAAAAGAGACTTCGTGATGAATGTTATTATTTAGGGGGGAAAACGATCGACAAAAATAACATTCAAGATAATATTGATCGTGAAGAATGTTAACGTTTTTTTTTCATGTTTTGTGAAGTAAAATTTAGCCCAATTTAGAGTTTAGGGTTTATGGTTTAGTGTTTTGAGTTTAGTCCCCAAACCCAAAACCCTAAACCCTGAACCCCAAAACTCTAAACCGTTAGCCGGCTTTTGTAGCAAATTGTCACGACCATACTTTTTTCGTTATCTTTTACCGCTTATTATTTAACGTCCGTTAATTGTTATTCGTGCCACGTCATTTCTATGAACTATATTATTATTTTAGTAATAATATATTAATTATTATGTGCTATGTGAATATTTGTAATCATATTTTAAAATGTACGTTTCTACGTGTCGGGGATTTCTATCCGGCGAATCTTTTCGGTTTTCAAACTAATGGTCAGACTTTTGGGATTTTTAAATCTAAATTATTTTAAATATGATATTTTGATGTCATATGATTATATATAGTGTTTATATATTTTATTTATCGCGTATATGTTATCTCTCAGAAGAATTAATCGCGTAGTAGTGTTTTCGCGTTTCGGACTTCGATCGGGCGTTCGGGCCAAAAGTAATTTACCATTTAACAAAATTGGGCTAGTGGGGCCCACCCCATTCATATTTTCGGCCGAACCAAGACCCCCCCCCCCCCCCCCCACCAATTCAATTTCATTTTCATTTTTGCATTTTTCATTCACTTATTCCCATTTTCTCTCTAAACCTAATTCTCTAATATTTTATCTCCCTCTTCTCCTTTCTTTTTTTTGGCCGTCGCATATCACACCACCATCATCATCATTTGATCATCAAAACTTGCTTGGATCATTCAATTGTTTGCATAATCGAGTTGCTCTCATTGATCTCTACGCGTTCATATCAATTGATTCTCGATTAGGGTATAAACCATAACCCTAGCTTTTTGATTTTTATTTAATTTTTCTGTTTTTGATGATTATTATGATAGTATAGCACTTGTGTATTGTTAGATTAATGATTGGATGCATAGAGTTACTCGTTATTGCATGTTTTCGGTTTGTTTGATTTGGGACAGCGGACTATTTGATCATTTCAGTACATTTAACTGATGTTTTTGATAAATTAAAGTGTTTAGACGAGTTCCTCTCATCAAGAGATTAATTTTAGACTCCGAATTCATGTTATTTTGATTCTCGGAACTTAAGTTAGGCATAAAATGGTGTTTTCATGGAATTAAAAGATAAAAACGAATGTGTTCAGCTTTGGTCCGACTTTATGACAGAGACGACCCGTCCTAATTCATAAGGACGAATACAATAACATATGATTATATTGCGAGGTATTTAACCTCTAAATGATACGTTTTACAAACATTGCATTCATTTTTAAAAGACAAACTTTCATTTCATCGAAAGTTGACAGGCATGCATACCATTTCATAATATATCCAAACTATAAATGTCTTAATAGTAATCTTGTTGAACTCAACGACTCGAATGCAACGTCTTTTGAAATATGCCATGAACGACTCCAAGTAATATCTCTAAATGAACAAATGCACAGCGGAAGATTTCTTTCAAACCTGAGTATAAACATGCTTTCAAGTGTCAACCAAAAGGTTGATGAGTTCATTAGTTTAACATAAACATTCATTTTCATCATTTTAATAGACCACAAGATTTCAGATATTTAATTGTACACGTAACCCGAGTACAAAATAGTACGCATAACCTGCGAATTAAAAATCATTCATATGGTGAACACCTGGTAACCGACATTAACAAATGCATCTAGAATATCCCCAAATATACAGGTACACTCATCTGTATATAAAGTCGAAGTACTAAAGCATCCATAACCTGGATGGGGTTCGTTAGGCCCATAGATCTATCTTCAGGATTCGCGTCAATTTGGGGGTCTGTTCTCAAATTCTTAGGCTACCAAGCTAAAAAGGGTGATATCCGGTATAATAATTCAACCATAGAATGTAGTTTCAGTACTTGTGTCTATTTCGTAAAACAGTTATAAAAGCAGCGCATGTATTCTCAGTCCCAAAATATATATAAAAAGGGAGTAATGAAACTCACAATATTGTATTTCGTAGTAATTATGCATATGATGGCATTGAGCAAGTGCAAGGTTGTCCTCGGATTAACGAACCTAAATTAATTATATATATTTATATGTTGGTCAATATCTGTCTAACAATTTAGGTCAAGTCGTAGTGTATCACAATCCTAATGCTCGAGATCGATATGCAAAAGTTAACAAAATCAGTTTGACCCAAAATGACTTTCAAAATCTATACATGATTATTATATAACTTAAATATAGTCGTTTTATATATTTAACAGATTTTATTAGAGTAAATAATATAAATCATTTATTAATAAATAAAAATTTATATTAAAATTTATATATAATAAAAATATTCTTTTATATATCTTATATAATAAAATTTATAAAGTTCATTTAATATCATAAAAATATAATAGTACGTATTATTAATGTAATTATATTACATGTGGTAAAATATCTTAGTATCACATATTCATTTAATAAAATAATATTGATAATAATAATAATGAATAAAAGTTGTATTATTTTGTGATAATAATAATATTAATTATAATAATAACAATATTTATATTTACTAATGATAATAATAATTTTGATAGTTAATAATAATCATTTATAATAATACCAATGTCATAATAATAATATTACTAATAATGATAAAAATATTATAATCATGTTAATCATAATAATAATGTTAATAATATTGTTGTTATTAATAATACTAATAATAATAAAAATGATAATTTAAATGAAAATATAGTTTTAAGATTATAATGATATTTTCTAACAACCATGATAATTATAATAATAACGATACTTTTTAATATTAACTGTAGTAATAATAATATTTTATATAAAAATAATAATTCTAGTCAAAATGACAATTTTTAATAATAATAATAATACTAAAATGATTATAATAATGATATCTTATAATAATAATAATATTTCTTAATAAAAATGATAATTTTAATAAAAATGATGGTTTTAATATTAATGATACTTTTAATAATAATAATAACGATAAAAATAATAAAATGATAGTTTTGATAAAAATATTAATTATTTTAATAATAATAATAATAATAATAATAATAATAATAATAATAATAATATTGATTATTAAATAATAATGATAATAACGACGACAACGATAACGATAACGATAACGATAATGATAACGATAACGATAATGATAACGATAACGATAACGATAATAATAATAATAATCATATTATAGATAATTCAATTGACGATATATTTTAATCCGTTCATCGACATCGTACACTTTCTAAATGAAAAGTTATTAAATTTTCGACAGCTTTCCAACGACATGCATATCATAAACCTTATATCAGTAATATATGTATTAAATTCGTGAATCATCATATGATATCTAACTACAAAATTAAATATACAAGCATGTATAATCCCATATACTCGAGCACTAGTCAGGGATACACTATTAATATATGAAAGTTAAGTTATGAGTACTCACGTATCAATATTGAGGTTCAATATTGCAGGAAAGTACGTAGGCGCAACGAAGATGATAAACACTAGTTTGACCTCACGAGCTATACCCCCGAACCATACCCATAACCTCCATAGCTATAACCCATAATTTCCTTAGCTCAATCTCATTCGAAAAACATGTTTTGAAATAACCCGAGCATACCCTCGTCGTAGTATTTTATATATATATTAATAATAATACCCATACTACTAGTTAAGATTAATAATAATATTAATCTTAATAATAATAATAATAATAATAATAATAATAATAATAATAATAATAATTATTATTATTATTATTATTATTATTATTATTATTATTATTATTATAATATATATAAAGAGAGATTGAGAGACATAGGTAATTATGTGTGTGTATATGTGAACGAACTCGCTCGATTTATAGAAGTGTCCTGAGATTCCAATCCATGCGATCGCATGGATGTTGTGTGTGGTCTTCATGCGATCGCATGGCCACAGCTTACAGCTCATAAACGTTTGTTTGATCCTGCCGACACACATTTAATATATATATATATATATATATATATATATATATATATATATATATATATATATATATATTTAATCTTTATAATTATTTAAATATTATATTATATTTGTGTGCATAGTTATCTTGTAAATTTAGTTCTAACGACTTGTACGTTGTCACTCGACTTATGCCTCAGTTTCAGTTTCTTGAACGCATTTTCGTACGCTTAGAAAACTAGTGTTTTACGTTTCGCGATGTGTACCTTTAATAAAATATAGACTTAAGTTATTAATAAACTATATCACTCAAAATGTAACTTGAACGTATAAGTGTTATGGTCAATTGCTTCTATAAATCGACTTCTCGTTGTTTACTAAAATACATTTAATAATACATAAATATAAAATTTTTATTATAAGAAAATAATATAATCAAAATGTTTTATATATTTTATTACGTTATGAAGTATATATATTAACGTTCGAAAATATATTTAATGTTATTTAAAATCCTTATTATAGTAAATAAATATAACATTTTACCACGTTATATTATTATTTATGAATATATAAATTTATATATCTTATATATATTTGAAGTATTTTAATAATATAACATCAAACTAATTATATTAAAACTCATTTTATTTAAAGATTAAAATAAATAGAACTCATTATCTCATAAAACGTTTTTAAGAAAGTATAATCGTATGTAACTTATAACGAATCTCAAGTTTTTATCTTATAGTTTAATCGTGAATTGGGAAGTAAGGTCTAATGGTTAATTCAAGGTAGGAAATCATTTTAAAGTAAACATTGATTTACCTAACCTGTCACTATCCATTCTCTAAACTATTTTCATTCACCAATTTTCATTTTTCACATTAAATAATATGAAAGTTAAATAGTTATCTTATTAAAATCACGAAGAAATTATTGTAAAGCATGAATTTGAAATCAAATAGGAATCTCCACTAACCCTTATCTAGTTCTCGTTAATTGACACATTTGTTCTTATATGTAGATTACTTTATCAATTATTCCGAATATCGTTAAAAATATTAGATTTCTCAAATCATAGTGGACCTCAAAACAAAGATCCGTAATCATAATCACAATGTAACTGATAAATCAATTATTTAATATTACCTTCTAATTCCATCGATAAATATATTGAAACAAATACGTTCATGTAAAGTACTATACGTTTAATACTTTGTTAATATTCTCAAGTTATAATATATATATATATATATATATATATATATATATATATATATATATATATATATATATATATATATATATATATATATATATATATATATATATATAATTATATCCATTTATATAATGGTTCGTGAATCGTTGAAATTTGGTCGAGGTTAAAATGAATGTATGAATGCAGTTTAAAATTCTTGAGATTTAACTTAACAAACTTTGCTTATCGTGTCGGAGTAATATAGAGATAAAGTTTAAATTTGGTCGGAAATTTCTGGGTTGTCACAGTGACCACTTTTGGAGTCTCTAGGGTGTACTAGTGTGTTACGATTGATGATGGGATGAACATTCATGTTCGGGTCATCGAAATCCTTGCCACGGATCACCCGGTATGACTAAAATAAGATTTTGAACGGATTAAAGTTCCAAGTTGAATTATGGCTGTTGGTCACAACTTGGGGGCTGATTTTGGGGTGTTCTTGAGTACCCTAGTGTGTCAGGTGGTTTGGTTAGGCGAAGATATATATAAGACTCGCCGAAAACCGACACCCGGGGCTCAAGTTATGACCCGATGAACTTTTAATTAAAACTTATGGTTATAAAATTTGAACTTATGATATAAATAATGATTTTCATTATTATTACATTAATTATGATATAAAAGTAATTAATTTAATTTAAGACTTATGATATATACATTTACTATATCATTTAATAATTACTTATGATTTAATGAAACTTTTAATTAAACTTATAATTAATAATACATTTATTATTAATGAAAAATACTTATGATAAGTATTAAAACTTACGTTATGAGATTATTATAATAAGACTTATAATAAATATTAATTAATTAATTAATTATTATAAGTCTTAGTTATTATTTAATTATAATTTAATTATTAAATACTTATGATTTAATAATTATAATTAAAACTTATGATATGATTAATAATTCATTATTATTTAATAATACATATGACATGATTAAAATTTATTATTAATTAATAATACTTATATTATGATTAATATTTAATTACTTAATTAAATACTTATGATATATTAATTATATCATTTAAACTTATGTTAACTTTAATAATTCATTTTAATTTAATTAAACTTATGTTATGACATGATTATACATATATGAATTTAAATAACATTATAACTTATATTATTAATATAATTTATACTTTAAAATTTCAATGTTGACTAAGTTTGGCTAAGGTTGACTTTTGAGTTGACTCTCGGTTGACTTTGACTTTCAGTTGACTTTTCTAATTAAGAAAACTTTCCTAAGTTATAAACTTTCCAAAAATATAAACTTTCTAAATATGAAAACTTTCCTAAAATAGAAACTTTCCTAAAATAGAAACTTTCTAAAAATAGAAACTTTCCAAAAATAGAAACTTTCTAAAAATAGAAAGTACGGGTTCTACGCTGTCCTGATCATACCGAAACATACCGAGTGTTGTTCTATGCTTATTTGCAACAAGTACTATAGCTATCATACTAAGACTTGACCTAAGTTAGTTATTTATATCGACTTGCTTTAATTATAGGTCGGCATTGTGATCATTCTTGATCACTTTTTCATTTGCGGTTCACATTTTCGTGTGGTTACTTCGTTTACGTTAAGGTGAGTTATAGTCCCGTTTTTCATACTATTTAAAGTATTTTTGGGATGTGATTACATGCATTTTGTTTTTACGGTTAGACACAAGTGGCAATTAAATTTAAATTATTCATTATGAGTTGAACGAAAATATTTCCTAGTCTGGTAACTGTAATCACTGGTTTCTACTGGTGAACGCGAATCCTGTGAATAGATCTATCGGGCTTGACAACCCCATTACGAGCTAGTCGCGCTAGTAATTTATAATCAGAATGTATTAGTACTTCGTTATTATTTGAAGATACACCTGTTCAGTGTATATATTGTGTTTCGTAAGGGTATGGAAATGGTTAAGTGGTTACCAGGTGACTCATGGGTTAATGGAATAATATTTTATGTTTTCTAACATTTTAAATATTGTGGTCTAAAGTTTATACGTTTATTTAAACCTATAATTCACTCAACATTTTTGTTGACATTTTACTCGCATGTTTTTTGTAAAGACCCGTCCTAATCCATAAGAACAAATACAATAACATATGATTACATTGCGAGGTATTTGACCTCTATATGATACATTTTACAAACATTGCATTCATTTTTAAAAGACAACTTTCATTACATCGAAAGATGACAGGCATGCATACCATTTCATAATATCCAAACTATAAATGACCTAATCTGTCATTTATTTAACAATAATCTTTAGCGAACTCAATAACTTGAATGCAACGTCTTTTGAAATATCTTTTGAAATATGCCATGAAAGACACCAAGTAATATCTTTAAAATGAGCAAATGCATAGCGGAAGATTTCTTTCAAACCTGAGAATAAACATGCTTTCAAGTGTCAACCAAAAGGTTGGTGAGTTCATTAGTTTATCATAATCAATCATTTCCATAATTTTAATAGACCACAAGATTTCATTTATTCAATAATCATACACTCGCAAGTGTTTAAAATTCATTCATATAGATTGAACACCTGGTAACCGACATTAACAAAATACATCTAGAATATCCCCAAACATATAAACATCGAAGTACTAAAGCGGTTCAAATTCTCTGACTGGGGCGTGTCAAGGCTCATAGATCTATCTTTAGGATTCGCGTCAATTGGTGGCAATTATAATAAACACCAATTCTTAGGCTACCAACTTCAACAAGGGCGATATCCGGTATAACAATTCAACCATAGAATGTAGTTTCAATTACTTGTGTCTATTTCGTCAAACATTTATAAAAGTGCATGTATTCTCAGTCCCAAAAATATATATTGCAAAAGTATTTAAAAAGGGAGCAAATGAAACTCACAATACTGTATTTCGTAGTAAAAATACATATGACGTCATTTGCACAAGTGCAAGGTTGGCCTCGGATTCACGAACCTAAATTAAGTATATATATATATGTATGTCGATAACTTACACTATTCTTATTTCATCATGATACTTATACTCATTATTTCCTAATCGATTCGTTTAATAGCTTTTAGTACTCTTTTATATCGCATTCATAATAATGATAATAATCACAATCATAATAGTTAGATAATACTAATATTAGTTTTAAAGATAATGATACTAATAAGTATTATAATAATAATACTAGTAATTATAATAATAATGATGATAATATTAATAATAATTTTTGATGATAGTAACAATAATAATAATAATAATAATAATAATAATAATAATAATAACGATTTTTAAATAATGATACATATATTAATAATGATAATAATAATAATAATAATAATAATAATAATAATAATAATAATAATAATAATAATTACTAGATAATAATAATATTAATGGCGATAATAACGACGATAGTAATAATAATCATTTTAACAAAAATTCAGTTGACTATAACTTCTAAACTGTTCATCGAAACCATTCGAGTTCTAAATGAAAAGTTCTTAATTTTTCGCTAGCTTTCCAATGACATGCATATCATATACCCTATCTCAGTAACATATGTATCTAATTCAGGATTCAACATAACTATCTAACGATTATAGTAGACGTACAAGCATGCATAATTCTAAATACTCGAGCACTAGTCAGAGATACACTAATAATATATAAAAGTTAAGTTATGAGTGCTCACGTATCAATATTGAGATTCAATATTGCAGGAAAGTACGTAGGCGCAACGAAGATGATAAACACTAGTTTGACCTCACGAGCATACCCTCGAATCATACCCATAACCTACATAGCTATAACCCATAATTTTCTTAGTTCTGCCCCGCTCGTAAAATTATTTTGAACTAACTCGCTCATGACCTCGTCGTAGTATTTTATGTATAATAATACTAATAATAATAATACTACTAATAATAATAATACAATTAATAATAATAACTAGAAAAACAAAACTCGCGCTTCGCTGCGAGATGTTTTGATCCGTTAATAGTTGGTTAAGTAAATGTTTAAAATATAAGGAAATGAAAAAGGGAAAAAAAAAAAGGAAGTTGTAAAGATAATAAGGGGAAAAATTAATGTATTTTTGTGAAAATATGGCAATTATCATTTTGTTCGATGGTCTCTGGTATTGACGGTTGGGTCATTGATGTGCATCAAACAAATAACCCAGAAGATTTAACGTTAAAACTGCGAAAGATTAAACATATTTACTAATTTTATTATTATCCTTAAAATAATAATAATAATAATTAATAATAATAATATAATAATTAATAATAATAATAATGTAGTATCCTAATTTGGTCTTGTATCAGCTGATTTTGTAAATTTATACTCCAATATTGTAATATTGTTGTTGAACTAAGCGTACCGAATAAGCTTCTTATTATCTCTTACTATTTTAACTCCCTAAAAGCATCTATATTTTTCATTTCTCTCCTTTTCAACTCCCTAAATAAAAAACCTCACCACTCAACTCCACCCTAATCAGGGTGCTGCCGCCAACCACCATATAATAGCCGCCGTGAATCACCAAGAAATCGTCGCTATAACCACCCAACCGTCTCCTTCTCATAGATCTGGACACCTTCACCTCCGCCGATACCATGAAACGCTGCCATCGCATGTCTTCTTCCTTTATGCTCCAAATCCGGCAACCATAAGCCGCCACGCGCCGCCACTTTTACTGCCGGAAGTTTTCCTTTTAACTGGAAAAACTATTTTTCTGACGCATTTGAATTCAACTCCCACGCGGTCATCTAGTATCCAAGGGTATTCAATTACATGTACTATTTTCTCTCTACATCTTCCATCACCAATATCTACAAAGCAAATATTTTTTAAACTGACTTTTAGTGCTGATCGGATCTTCACTTCTGTTTGCTTCTGGTGTGGTGTTCATGTTTCGCCGGTGACATGTGGCGGAGGCTGAAGGTGGCTAGTGGTGGTGTTGATGGAAGGTGGTTGCTGATGGTGGAGTGGTGGTGGTGGTGGTGGCAGGGGTAGGAGGGTTCATGGTGGTAGAAGGTATGGTGTTGGTAGCAAAAGCATTTGTTTCAAGATTTTTTTTTTTTTTTGCAATTTATAAAAATTAATAAGTTGTCAATTTTGGTGTATGATCTTGTTTATCATATTTGTTTCAAGATTTTTTTTTAATTTTTTTTTTTTGCAATTTATGGGGTGTAAAAAGACAAAATTACCCTGTATGTTACTGTTATACTGTAGCTACTGTTATATTGTAGCAATTTTGAAGATGTGGTGGGATTTAATTGGTGGGCATTGTCCATATATATATATATATATATATATATATATATATATATATTAATCTTAATAATAATAATAATAATAATAAATATGAAGTGCGAGAGAAAGATTTAAGAATGAAGTGAATTACATAAACTGAAAACAAGCTCGATTTATAGCACCTGGCACACCTACTCCCCTCATGCGATCGCATGAGTGTGTGAGGGTGGCCTCATGCGATCGCATGAGCCACATTTCCAGCTCATAAATCACCATGTAGGCTACTGACACCATTGTTTGCATATATATATATATATATATACATATATATATATATACATATATATATATATATATATATATATATATAATATATATAATCTTTAGAATTAATTAAATATTATATTATATTCTCGTGCATAGTTGATTTGTAATTTTAGTACCGATGTGTTGTACGTTGACCCTTGACTTAAGTATCGGTTTCGGTTTTTCGAACGCATTTTCGTACGCTTAGAAAACTGGTACTTTCCGTTTCGTATAATGTACCTTTATCAATAACAAGACTCAAATCAATGAAAAATTATCCCACTCAAAGTGTAACTTATTCATTTGAGTGTTTTGGTCATTTGCTTCTATAAATCGACGTCTCGTTATTTACCAATATATATTATAATAATACTATTTTAAATCCAAAACGTTTTACGACCAAGTTAATATTATATTTTATCACTTTGTAAAATAATGATATTATTATTTAAAAATATAAACTTATATATTTTAGAAATATTTATTTGCTAATATAATATTTAGTTTTTCAAAAACTAATTATATTTCAAAGTTTAATATATTTAAAATCGTTTAAATGTTAGATATTATTATATCACCTTACCTTTTACGCTCTAGTACATAATTTGATATGATTCATTTATGCGCCAATGTTTAATTTAACTTCTCAGATGTTCTAATTAACATATCTATAAATCAATCAAATCAATAAACAAGTGTTACTATCGATTACTTAACTTATCGATATTCATTTTCTAAGTTATCTATATTCCCCAATTTTACTTTTACATTAAATAATATGAAAGTTAAATAGTTTATCTTATCAAAAGTTACGAGACAATTATTGTAAGGCATGTATTGGAAATCAACAGAAATTTCCACCAATCTGTCTAGCTCTCGCAACTTGACACTTTGTCCTTACTCGAAGATCACTTTACCATTTATTTTGAATACCGTTAAAAAGGAAAGGTTTCCTAAATCAAAGTGGATCTCTCAACAGAGACTCGAATCATAATTCAATGTATCTGACATTTCAACCATATGATATTATCTTTTAATTCCGTCGATAATTATTTTAAATAAATTTTGAAACAAAAACGTTCATATAAAGTATTATACATCTAATACTTTGTTAACGTTTTCAAGTTATAATATATATACATATATATACATTTTCATATCCAATTAAATAATGGTTCGTGAATCGTCGAAATCCGGTCAAGGTTAAATGAGTGTACGAACACAGTTTAATATTTTTGAAATTCAACTTAATAAACTTTGCTTATCGTGTCGGAAACATATAAAGATCAAGTTTAAATTTGTTCAGAAATTTCCGGGTTGTCACAGTACCTACCCGTTTGTAACAACCCGACTTCGCTTTACCAAAAAAAAGTACCAAAAAAAAAAAAATTTCTGGTGCAGCACATCTGGACGGCGTCCAGCAAAGAAAGCTTGGACGGCATCCAGCAGATCTGGACGGCGTCCAAATGGCCTGCCAGATTTTGCTCACGGGTCCAACTCACATGAGCGGAAATCTCGCTTCCCGACACTTTTAAACGAAAACCTTTTTAAAACATATCAATATAAGTAAACTAATAGATTTCCAACATCAAAACAAGTTTTACATCATCGGGCCCACAATCGCCCATTGATGTACGCAGAGGTGTATACGAAATAGTTATATTTTTATACGAAATACTATTAAATACGATACAATTTTACACAAGTTATTTATTTATTTATAGAGTGGATATACCTAAAGCTTACTACAACACTTATAGGCAGTGTACCTAATCATATAGTAGTGTAGTTTTTAGTAAGTCCGGTTCATTCCACAGGGAACTAGCCAAGTTTAACGCTATATTTTTAAAACTATATTTGTATCAATATATATATATATATATATATATATATATATATATATATATATATATATATATATATATATATATATATATATAAGTAGTATTATTATTATAAAAGGGGGTTTTTACCGTTTAATGACCGGTTTTTATGTCTTAAGTCGCAGTTAAAATCTAATGTAAAATATTAAAAATAAATATAACTTAATTTAAAGCGTAAAGTAAATGACGATAATTAAAATACAATAATTTAAAGTGCGATAAATAAAATGATGATAAATAAAATTGCGATAGTTAAAAAGTATGATAATTAAAAAGTGCGATAAATAAAAATGCAATGAATAAAATGACAGTAAATAAAAGTGCGATGAAATATGAATTAAAGGAATTATGCTTATTTAAACTTCCGTAATCATGATGTTTGACGTGTTGATTTTAGTTTATTACCATGAGTTAATTGTCCTTTGTCCTGGATTATTCGATATGTCCATCTGGTTTTTGTCCATAACAGTCCATCAGTCATAAATATAAAGTGCGAGTGTCCTCATCAAATTATCCTTATATCCGAAGTCAAATATTCCAACTAATTGACAACTTAAACTGTAACAAGGTCTTAATACTTTGTTTAATAATTACACCAGGATATCGACTACGTGTAACCCAAGGTTTTAATACTTTGTTAACAATTACGCCAAGTGTCCTTGTACATAATTCACCCCTGTTTTAATGAGTCCATTGACTATTAATCCATTCCCGTGTCCAGTCAAATGAACGATTATTAGTACTTATAAATATCCCGCCCATCGTGTCCGATCGAGTGTATATGGATATTTGTAGGTACGTCTAATTGTAAATCTTTATATTAAATTAACGAACTATCATTTAATTAAACAAATATAAAGCCCATTAATAGCCCATAGTCTAATTTCCACAAGTGTCGGTCTTTTGTCCAAACCCCAATTATGGTACAAAGCCCAATAACCCCGTCTTTAATATTTTAGCCCAACATCACGATTACTTCAATTTAAATAAGCATAATAATAACTTAGCTACGAGACATTAATTTAAAAAGGTTGAACATAACTTACAATGATTAATAATAGCGTAGCGTTACACGGACAGAATTTCGACTTACACACTTACAACATTTGCTAACATACCCTTATTATTATTAATCTTAAATTAAAATTAAAATTAAAATTATAAATTATATATATATATGTATGTATATATATATATATATATATATATATATATATATATATATATATATATATATATATATATATATATATATATATATATATATATATCGTGAGAGAGTGTGGATAGAAAAAGATGTGTTTTTGTTCGCTGAATTCGTCGCCTTTTATAGATGTGGCCAGCATTTTAGGGCCATACGATCGCATGAGCTTCCTTTGCATATGCCATGCGATCGCATGGAGTCTAGGGACAGCTTACATAACTTTGTTTTCTTGTTTGCCGACGGTTTTAATTATATAATATATATATATATATATATATATATATATATATATATATATATATATATATAATTTTTAGAATTAATTATATATTATATTATATTCATGTGCATAGTTGACTTGTAATTTTTAGTCCGTTGCGTCGCGCGTTGAGAGTTGACTCTGGTCCCGGTTCCGGATTTTCGAACGTCCTTGCGTACAATTTAATATCTTGTACTTTGCGTTTTGCGGCTCGTACTCTTGTAATTTTTAGACGTTTCCCATCAATAATTTGAACCACTTTGATTGTACTTTGTACTTTTTAGCTTTTTTGGTCATTTGCGTCTTCAAATCGTCGAATCTATCTTTTGTCTTCACCTTTTATTATTTAAACGAATATCACTTGTAAATAGAACAATTGCTACCAAAAGCTTGTCTTTCTTGAAGGATAATGCTATGAAATATATGTTCGTTTTTAGCATTATCAAATATTCCCACACTTGAGCATTTCTTGTCCTCAAGTAATATAGTCTTGAAATAAAAATACTAGAATCACTTCTTTATTCTTCACACTTTGTACATCAGTGATTTCTATACGGCGGTATGAACAATGGTAGTAACGATGTGGTTTACAGTCCCACATGACTATGAAAATTTAGATCTTTTAGGAAATTGGATCTTTATGAAAATATTTGATCTTTTTGAAAATTCAATCTAGCTTTTACGATAGATAAGTTTTCTGGAATAACCCTTCACCGGCGTTTGCAAAATATTTTTGTGGGTTTTGTGGGTTTCAGATTTGAAAATTTTAGCTCAAAACTTACGGTTTTGTGTCACCCACTTGCTAAACTTGTATTGGAAAAGCAACACGTCCAGTTTACTTGCTCCATACATTACCTTTCGGTAAACTACCGTCCGGTTGTAAAGGAAAGCGTTGAACAAGCAACTGTTGAGGCAATGTCCCGTGACATGCTTTTGATTATGGTCTATAACGTGTCGGATGCAATTACTATCCTTTGTAGGAGCAATAGTAAAGATCATCCTATAGTTTTTCGGTCTGGCACAAGGTCCCGTCTTTGACCATGCTATGCAACCACCGTTCTTACGGTTGACACCCGATTTGGTTCAGGTGACCTAATGAATTCCAGGTGAATTTCTAGAATTTTACGTTCAATGGTAATGAACGCATTGAAAATAGGGTTTTCAGAAAATAAATCGGTTTGTAATTTAATCAAAATATTTTCTCGTTCAAGCTTGAGTTTAGATATCATCGAATTCCATGAGTTTATAATTCTCAATCTTTAAGGTCAATCTTAAGGATTGAGTAATATCAGGCTTAAAAGCTTATTTTTGATTTTTAAGGAGATTATCCTTTCTGGGGATCTGATTCATTAGTCTTATAAGCTAATTTGCATGGTGCCCCCCATTGTACGAGACAGATCCTCTCATGGTTAGGATAAGTCTGACCACTTGGTGACCCTGTTTGATGCTGAGGTCCGTGGATTTCCAGCTGATTTTTGAGAAAACTTTTCAAGGTTTTTCGTAGACTCTACAACTGGTCTGGACGACAACTTCCTGACCTAAATCAAAAAGCGCGTGTCTTTTTCTCGGAAGACTTTACTTCAATTTTAAATTCTATTACAATAAACTGGGTAAAACTTGATTAAAATCGTCCAAAATAAAAGTATCTTCAATTATTTGTACAAAAATATGTGACATATGTTCTAAATAACTTGGTAAATTTTTCCCACACTTGGCTTTTATTTTCCTTTCTTTGCCTTTTTATTTTCCTCTATTCCATTTTAAATGAATTCTAACATTTTGGGTTGTTTTTCAATTTATGTCCTTTCTGAGGTAACAATAATTTCGGTGTTAACACCTAGTTTTATCGTTCATAAATTTGTATAAACATGATTTTGAGTTCATTTAATTGAAAATTTTGAAAATTTTTACTAGAATTGGGTAGTCAGTATATAAGACTAGGGCTGTTCTTTATTATCAGAGAGCACTAGATTCTAATACAACTACTGCGTTACTAGAATTTTTTAATGGTAACCAAGTGTATAAGTCAAAAATTTTAAAAATCCGAAAGAATTTAACCCCTTCCCACACTTAAGATCTTGCAATGCCCTCATTTGCAAGAAATCAGTAACAATTTAAATTATTGAGGGTGATTAGCGTAGAAAAATGATTAAATTTTACCAAAGTTTCCAAACATATTGGCGTTTGTTTGTTGACTGATAAATGGTGCACATCATTTGTTCATTCCGTCTTGTTGTTACATCACATTTGTTTTTCGTTTTGTCGTCAAAATTAGTAGCTTTGAAATTAATAACATGCATGGTAATTTGAAATGGGACTTAACATCCCACTTTCAAATCAAATATGAAATATTAGTACGACATAATAAAAATGTTAAAACTTACATAAAAGTATCACAATATTATATGTTTAAACATAAATAAATAAAAATAATAAAATGATAAAAATCATAGAAATTCACCAACGGGAACTGTATCAATCTGGATAGGGGTTCCAGTTCATGTTGTCGGTCGGGTTCCACGGTTGGTTATAGGTGTACTGATAGGCTTGGTTGGGGTCGTAGAGAGTAAATGGTGGCCGCATATCGGGCTGGTGTGGCGGATAGTAAGCAGGTCGGGTCGGTACGTAGTTATTTGGTACCTGAGGTGATAGCTGGCTCATGATCTGATGCTGATGATAGTGCCATCTATCATGCTGTCGTTGCCTGGAATGCTCATACACATTCTCGGCGTGTCACTGCTCGAACTGACTATGTCTAGCCTCATTTATCATTTCTACCTCATCTATACGCTGGTAAACGTCAGTAACAGCCTCCCTATTGACATCCCTAATGTCATCCGGTTCCTCCATTTTCTCATCTGAACCTCTCTCTACCTGTGGATGACGACCCTCATATGGTACTGCCTGATTGCGTCTTCTCTTTAATACCTTTGCACCCTGATAGACCCGCAATCCTAAAGTCTCAACCTGTTCCCTACATACCATTAGTGAACCCCCTTGATCCCTATCTATACCTAAATACTCTCCAATAAAAGTAACAAAAATACCTCCTCCTATTATTCCCCCATCCTGTATTCCTTCCACCATTTTGGACAGATAAAAACCAACACAGTAAGGGATATTAACAAAGCTTCTAGTGTTTCGAATACACTTATGGTAAAATAAATCGTGTTGAGTCACTTTCTCCTTGTTGTTACGTCTTTGTGTAATCGAATTAGCTAAAAATCTATGTATAATACGAAGCTCAGCTTTGTTAATGTCTAAATAGGAGTGTCTTCCTCCCCGCGTAAAAACGTTATAATTTGACATATGCCTCCAGACGACGTCAGCGTCAAAATTCCTATCTACCCTTTCACCATGATAAATCAAATTTGTACAATTAGGTAGTAGTAATTCACCAGGAGTGTAAATCTGTAAAGCCCTGGCCATGTCCAGCATGGACATCCTATACATCCTACGGCCAAGTAAAAATCTAAGAAAATTCCTATCGTCTAACCTAACTACATCTGCATCAACACACCACTCCTTATATACAGGCCTACGAATGGTGAATAAACGTTCTCAATCGGGAAAAGAAGAGTTACCATACCTTTGGATCAGATGCTACCTAACTGAGTTAGCTAGTTGGACCCTTTCCAAAAGCTCCCAATCGATTACCCTCGGTACTTCTACATTTTTCGGTACCAATTTAAATTTGTTACTTTGGTACGTCGGGTAATCTCTCCATCTTCGATCAAATCTCAAATTGGGATGCAACTGTTCTTCATGAATCGTTGGGTGTTCTATTATTGGATGAATCGGAAATTGTACGTAGGCATTAACATATTCTTGTTGCGGATCATAATACGGTATGTGTTGATCATTATGATATTGTTGTTCCTGTTGTTGTTCCTATTCAGGTTCTGGTTCATATTGCATTTCTGGTTCAGGTTCGTTTTCAGGTTATTTGGATGATGATCCACCGCCAGATTCGGTATATTTCTGCAAAACACATTAAACACAAAATTTGTGCATCT
This sequence comes from Rutidosis leptorrhynchoides, assembly GCF_046630445.1. Classification (NCBI taxonomy): domain Eukaryota; kingdom Viridiplantae; phylum Streptophyta; class Magnoliopsida; order Asterales; family Asteraceae; genus Rutidosis; species Rutidosis leptorrhynchoides. The sequence continues at coordinate 85,560,449 of NC_092338.1, read as the reverse complement.
AAATATGCATTAGTGTTAGCAAAATAACAACTTGAAACAATTACAATGACATGTTTAATCCATATTAAACTCATGCTCATTTTCATATTTTTATCAATTCTACACTTTTTCAAATAAGCATATATGAAAATGTTTACAAAGTTCATAAGCATTCTACTCAAATAACATGTTAAAATAATCATTACTAGCAATTTAAACAAGTTTCAAATGGCATTTACATCAATTTAATCAAGTTCATGAATTTTAGACTTAAAAAGTCCACTTTAATTCTCAAAAATCATGTTTAGGATCAAAGTTTGGATCATTTAGCTACCTAAACATGTTACACTACTTAATTTAGCAATTATTCATGACAAAAATTGGCCATAACCTGTTTATATCAAAAAGTCTCAAATTACTCAAGAACACAAACCCTAGATTTCTAAAAATTTTGAAGTTTAAGGCTTCAAATCATGTTAAATAGCATCAATCTAGGTTATACATGCATAATATACTAACAATTTAACTCTAGTTACACTAGAGCAACAGCAAGCGTCGATTTATTGACGTATTGACTGCCGTTTAGAGCCTAAATTGAATTGTAGGCAGGATTTAAAACCCATGGAAATTTGATTCTACCATTTTCATGGCGTCTCACCTTTATTTTTAATTTTATTTTACTTTAAAAAAAAAAATTTCCTACTTATTGGCCGGAGGTCCACTCGGAAGCAATCTCTTTATCCGTCGAATAGAGAGAGGGATGACTTTCTCTACTTTTGAGAGTGTTCCACTCTGGGTGGAGAAATGACTTGTTTTTATTCTAGGATAGGGGAAGGATTGTCTACATCTCACCTCCCCTATACACCACTCATGTGGTATTGGGTTTTGTTGTTGTTGTTGTTGTTGTTGTTGTTACACTAGAAATTAACAAAATTAAATTAGGTAAAAATTAGCTCAAGAACACTAAAACTGAAAATTTAAAGAGTTTAGGGGTGAAATCTTTACCTTTTTCCCTCCCCATCTAAAGAAAGACATGATTGTAGTTGATTTTAGGACGAAATTTGGTTGAATTTGGTGAAAAATTGATGATTTTAGGGGTGATTTAGTGTGTGTGTTCGTGTTTGTGTATGTGTGTTGTGTGAAGAAAGAGCAGGTCGACTGACTTATGCTCCTGACCAGTTTTCTGCCTTCATGCGATCGCATGAGGTTACATGGTAAATCTCATGCGATCGTATGAGGTCCCTGCCTTTATATATATATATATATATATATATATATATATATATATATATATATATATATATATATATATATATATATATATATATATCAAAATCTTTAACTTATAAAACAAATAATTAAATAAATTTAAAATTTTGTTTTCCTTGTTATTTAGGACGAGGTCGTTTCGAATCGTTGTCCTAATCCGTCCCTCGATAAAATTTTAAAATTTGTCATTTTTAAGCGTGGTTTTAAAAGCAAAGATTTTTGAATTTTTTTAATGTTTTTGGCATACTTTAATTCAATAAGATTAAAAATAATGATAACAAAATTTCTCGTCCCGCCCTCGGGTAAAGCAATTTCGGTTCAACGACCTAGTTTTCAACTTACGTTGAATTTTAAATATCAAATTTTTAACTTAATGAAATAAAGTAAATTTTTATTTTTAAATTCACACCAAACTTAAATTTAAAATGCGTAAAATTAAAAATTCATATAAATATCATTAATATTTTTATATATTAATTTTTCAAACTTATATTAAAAATATTAATTTTTTTTAAAAAATATTTAAAAACTTAAAAATATTGGTTTTAAAAATGTACATAAATAATTTAATATTTATATATTAATTTTAAAAATAAGGTAAAAATTAAAATTAAAAATCTTTTTGGTCTTTTTGAAGGTATTTCGTATGCCCGAGAGACATACTAAATTAATGTGGCTGACGTGTTATGATCCAAGTCGGGTCATACCCAATAACAAACTTACCGACACCTTATTTGTATTTGATTTTAACGATTGGTTCATTGATCAAATACGCGACACTTGAACTTTAAGAAAAATGGTTTTCTTAAATATTACTTGATGTGTATTATATAAATTATGGAATAATTTATATATTATGGATTTAATTATTTATAGGTTAAATAATTAATTTATTTATGTTACATTTTATATATAAATTGGTTTTATATAATAAAATGTATATAATAAATGGAAGTTTTATAAAATGTGTTTTATAAAATCTAATTTTATAAAACAAACCATTTTATTTAAAAGAATTGGAAGTGGCATGGGAGTATGGAGTAAGCATGCTCTTTTGACTTGTCTTTTACCATGTTACTTCCATTCTAGGTGCATATTAACCAAGGCTCTCTTGGAGACCAAAAAAACATGCATTTACACATCAAAACATAAGCAAAAAAAACTGCACAAAGCTCTCTCCAAGAGCTGTTCTGGCCGTGGCCTTTTGGTGCACAAAAGGGTTTCATAATTTGGTTTTTGGAAGCCAAATTCAAGTGTCAACAAAACCTAACCAAAGTACAAGGTGTTGGTTACAAGTTTGGGGTATAATCTCTTGAGGTTTCATCCATTTGAAGCTCCATTCAACATCATCATCTTCATCACTTTCAACTAGCTTGGAATAGGTATAACATCTTATTCTTGCTTGTAGTTTGTAAGCTTATTTCTCAACTTGATCCTTTTCTTGGGATTTAACTTTTATATGGTTAAAGATATACAAGTTTCAATTGGTAATTTTACATGCTTCCGCTTTGAATGATTCTTAAAAGGTTTTAAGTATTATGAAACTTGTTAAATCCCAACAATGGTATCTAGAGCCGAAGTTGTTGAAATATGCTTCGAGATGATTTATTAAACCCACTATAATTTTGCATTCTATGAACATGCATGAAGTAGAATGTAAAATTTTCGGTTTTGGGTGGTTTGTCTTTTTGGCCAAAATCACTTGTGATTCTGCATTCTGTATTGTCAATCACTTGTGATTCTGTACTGCCAATCACTTGTGATTCTGTACTGCCGATCACTTGTGATTCTGTACTGCCAATCACTTGTGATTCTAAACTGCCGATCACTTGTGATTCTGTACTGCCAATCACTTGTGATTCTGTATTGCCTATCACTTGTGTAGTTAATGTTCACAATCTAAGCCTTGACCTTGTGTTTGGTTGCATGCATGGTTGATTGATATTTATTCAATTGGTTTGTAATAATATTTATTCATTTGGCATGTAATAATTCATTTGGTTATGTAATTTATTTTATATTTGGTATGTAAAATAGATTAGGTTGTAATTTCATTTTTTAGACAAAATGTATTAGGATATATTTTGTAAAATGATGAAGAATGATGAAGACTTGAAGAACAAATGAAGAAGCATTTGGATGCAAGGTTAAGTGGGAGATTTGAAATCTCCTACTTTGTGTTATAACCCCTTATCCGGTGGCATTTGTTTTCGGCTAAACAAATGTCTATCAAAATGGCTTGATTGTGAACATATTTGTTTTGCATGCATGGTTGTTTATTGTATGATTGTGGATTGTATGGTTGTATGCTACAAGTTAATCACACAAGTTAACAACAAGCAAAATGGCAATTTAATTGGTTAAATTATACATTAATTAACGACATGCAAAACGTCAATTTAAATGGTTAAATTAAAAATGGCTAAAAGGACATTAATAAACGGTTATTAAGATCATGATTAGGATCATATATATAAAATGGTTTATAGACATGAAATTGGCTTTTCATAATGAACTATACACCAAATGCATGTTGGTGTATGGCAAATGTTTTCTTAAACTAGAATTTATGAAAACTTAAAATCCCTTAACTAAAACAAGGTAAACAAGTTAAACGCCATCCTTTTGTGGAAACACTTAGACGTATTAGGAAACTCTTGATGGGATAAAGGTCACCTAACCGTCATGAGCGAACTAATATGAGTAAGGTACACTTCGCATACATGTGGGATAAAGGTCACCTAACCACTTGTATGTTAAGTCTACATGTTTACACAAGTAGGACGACTTGATTTGGGAATCATGAACTTAGGGTCACCGAAGCATGATGAACAAATAGGCGTTGATGGGATAAATATGCCATGCAAAAGGATTGCATGATCCCATAACTTAGAAGTTGCAAAAGGATTGCAATTGTCACATAAATGACTACCTAGCTAAATCAAATAACGGGATAAAGGTCACCTAACCGAAATTTGATTTACCGTTGGATTCTAAGATTTAATAAAACAATTAAAAACAAAAGGGTATTGTTTATTAAATTTAAAATCGATACTTAAAAGGACTTTGTTAAATTTTGTAGATGGCTGCAAATAACAACAACATGCAAAATGCACCACTTAACCTAAACAACCTATCATTAAGGTCTCTCCTCGAGAAAGACAAACTCAACCATACGAACTTTATGGATTGGTTCCGTAATCTTAGGATTGTCCTCAAACTTGAGGACAAAGCGTATGTGTTGGAGGACCCTATTCCCGACCAAACGGATGAGGAAGATATAGAGGGCATGGCTTATTATGACAAGTATTGCGCCGATTCGGTGCAAGTCGCTTGTCTAATGCTTGGGACTATGATACCCGAACTCCAAAAGGATTTCGAACATCATAGTGCATATGACATGATTACGCAATTGAAGGAGATGTTCCTTCAACAAGCACGTGTCGAGCGCTTCGAAACGGTTCGAGCGTTACATGCATGTCGTATGGATGACACCCAATCCGTATCCTCTTATGTCCTCAAAATGAAAAGCCTTATTGATCGCGCAAACCGTCTTAATCTCAACATATCTAATGAGCTAGCCACTGATCTTATCCTAAACTCCCTGTCAAAGAGGTTTGACCAATTTGTAATTAATTACAATATGAATGGGATGGATAAGACCATTGGTGAGCTTCATGGCATGTTAAGAACGGCCGAAACAAGCATGGGTAAAAGGGCTTCACCCGTGCTAATGATCAATGATGGCGGGTCAAAAGGTAACAACGCCTCTAAGCCTAAGGTGGCTAAGAGAAAAGGACCCGCCTATCAAGGCAAAGGGAAGGGGAAGATGGTTACCCCAACCATCAACAAGGCCAAGAAGCAAAAGGTAGCCGAGAAGGCAAACCCCAAGGAAGACCCATGTTTCGGTTGCGGTGAGATGGGTCATTGGAAACGAAACTGTCCGGTCTACCTTAAGGAGTTGAAGGACAAGAGGGATGCAGGGCAAACCTCAGGTAATATATATATGGTATATATAGAGCTAAGTATTACTTCTTCTAATACATGGGTATTAGACACTGGATGTGGAACTCATATTTGCAATTCTTTGCAGGGGTTCAAAAGAAGTGATCATAAGGCGGGAACATCAAGTCTCTATATGGGCAATGGTGCAAAGGTGCATGTTAAAGCTCAAGGAGATTTTATTTTGAAGCTTCCAAGCGGATTGGAACTTATTTTAGAAAATGTTTTGTATGCTCCGGATTTGTGTAGAAACATTATTTCTATTTCTCGCTTAAAACAATGTGGTTACGTTGTTAATTTTATTGATGATGATATTCATGTTTCTAAAGATAATGTATTCTATTTCAAGGCTTCGCCTTCAAATGGAATTTATGAATTGGTTCATGATGACACATCATCTAGTAGCTCAATGTACCATACAAGCACCAAGAAACTCAAAAGGGATTTGAGTGATTCCTACTTATGGCATTGTCGCCTTGGTCACATAAACAAGAACCGAATACATACACTTCAAAAGAATGGACTTTTGAAATCAAATGAAATGGATTCGTTTGAAGTATGTGAATCTTGTTTACAAGGCAAGATGACTAAAGCACCTTTCAAAGGGACCTATGAAAGGGCTAAAGATTTATTGGGATTAATACATTCGGATGTATGTGGACCCTTTAAACCCATGACTAGGAAAGGTGAAAGATACTTTGTTACTTTCATTGATGACTTTAGTCGTTTCGGATATGTCTACTTATTAAGACACAAGGACGAAACGTTTGAAGCATTCAAAGAATATCAAAACGAAGTACAAAATCAACTCAATAAGACAATTAAGGTACTACGTACCGATAGAGGAGGTGAATACCTAAGCGATGCCTTCCAAGATCATCTTAGGAGTTGTGGGATTATCTCACAACTTACTCCACCCGGAACACCCCAACTTAATGGAGTTTCCGAAAGGAGGAACCGAACCCTAATGGATATGGTTCGATCTATGATGGCAAGAAGCTCGTTACCTCTGTCATTTTGGGGTTATTGTCTAAGCTCCGCGGCTCGTATTTTAAATATGGCCCCAACCAAGAAGGTGGAACGAACTCCTCATGAGATGTGGTTTGGAAAACCTCCTTCTCTTTCATACTTGAAAGTATGGGGATGTGAAGCTTATCCTAAGCGTTATGTAGCAAATAAGCTACATGCTCGATCCACAAAGTGTATCTTCATAGGATATCCCAAAGATGACATGGGATATTACTTCTATGATCCATCCGAGCAAACCGTATTTGTTGCTCGGAAAGCGGAATTCCTTGAAACCAAGTTCCTTATGGAAGGTGATGGTGAAAGGAAGATAGATCTTGTAGAGGTACAAGATCAAGCCGATGATACACAATTGGTTGGCACTAGTACTCAACATGAGGATGTTGAAAATGATCAAGTGGATGATCAAGGTACACAAGACGTTCGAAGATCTAGTAGGATTAGTAATCCTCCCGAGAGATATGGGTTTCTCGTGGAAGGTTGCTATACGGTTGATTTGGATGAACCGACAAACTACAAAGATGCTTTATCAAGAATTGATAAAGATAAATGGCAGGAAGCCATGAACGCCGAGATGCAATCCATGTATGAAAACCAAGTTTGGGAACTTGTTGTGCAACCTCCTAGCTCCAAGCTAGTTGATTGCAAATGGCTTTTCAAGAAGAAAACCGACATACATGGAAACTTGGATACATACAAAGCTAGACTTGTAGCAAAAGGTTTCACTCAAACTCAAGGGGTTGATTATGATGAAACTTTCTCGCCAGTGGCAATGCTAAAGTCTATTAGGATATTATTTTCCATTGCTGCTCACTATGACTATGAAATATGGCAAATGGATGTCAAAACCGCTTTCCTAAATGGATATCTTGAGGAAGATGTCTATATGGTACAGCCCGAAGGTTTTGTTGATCCGAAAAATCCTAAAAAGGTATGCAAGTTGAAGAAATCAATCTACGGATTGAAACAAGCATCTAGAATGTGGAATCATCGCTTTAATGAAGAGGCAAAGAAATTTGGCTTCATTAAAAATGGTGATGAAGCTTGTGTATATAAGAAAGCTAGTGGGAGCACTATCATGTTCCTTGTACTATATGTGGATGATATATTATTATTTGGGAATGATATTACCACAATGCAAGGAGTCAAAACTTGGCTAAAGAGTTGCTTCTCCATTAAGGATCTTGGAGATGCACAATACATATTGGGGATAGGGATCTATAGGAATAGATCCAAGAGATTGATAGGTTTAAGTCAAAGTACATACATTGATAAAATCTTGAAAAGGTTCAAGATGGAAAACTCTAAGAAAGGTTTGGTACCTATTCAAAGAGGAACCGTTCTCAATTCATCTCAGTGTCCTACCACGAAAGATGAACAAGAGAGAATGAAGAAAGTCCCATATGCATCTGCTATTGGGTCTATCATGTATGCGATGATATGTACTAGACCGGATGTGTCATGCGCTCTAAGCTTGACAAGTAGATACCAGAATAACCCAGGAAACAGTCATTGGATTGCTGTTAAAAGTATATTGAAATACCTTAGGAGAACTAAGGATATGTTTCTAATATATGGGTCTGGTGAGGAGGAACTCGCCGTAAAAGGTTACGTGGACGCGAGTTTCCAAACTGATCGAGATGACTCTCGATCACAATCCGGTTATGTCTTCATGTTAAATGGTGGTGCGGTCTCTTGGAAGAGTTCGAAACAGGAGGTTGTTGCGTTATCCACTACAGAGTCGGAGTACATTGCCGCCTCACTGGCAGCTCAGGAAGCTGCATGGATGAAGAAATTCATCGACGACTTAGGAGTGGTCCCTTCCATTCAGGACCCTCTTGAGATCTTTTGTGACAACGAGGGTGCGATTGCTCAAATCAAGGAACCTCGTGCTCATCAAAAGACTCGTCACATTGAGCGGAGATTCAACTACATCAGGGATGAGGTTGAAAAGGGAAAGATATGTATTCACAAAGTTCACACAGATCATAATGTTGCGGATCCACTCACGAAGCTTTTACATGGGCCAAAACATGAGGGACATGTTTGTGCGTTAGGGCTTCGATATTCTAGTGATTGGAATTGATCTACTTTATGTATTGTAACGGAACGAATTAGTTCAAACTCATTAATATAATTATGGTATTAATTTAATTATGAGTCATGTTCCAATTTAGCATATTTCATCCATGAATAAACTATTATTCTAAATTCCGTAGTCGATCACATTTGTGGGAACAAGTGTGAGGTTTAGACTATTATGAACTCGGATTGGTATACATTCATAGGTTGAATGTGGGGCAAGGTTGCAACCAAGGTTCATAGATATTTGTGGGAAACAAATATTGGAAGACCCGCTCTCAAGAATTACTGTATAGAGCCTTTGTGGTTGATCACATGTAATCTTGAGTAAAGGCGAATATCATTGTATCCTCTGACCTGAGATACATATTGGGTTCGGATATTCACCTAGTACTGTGCCTTGATTCTTTTCTTCGCTATTCTGAAACATGGTAGTACATAAGGAAGAACTCAGGTATATTACAAAGTGTATATCTAGGACGTATGTAGTCAAGATGGAATTTGTCCCTCTTATTTGTTGAGAGTAAGATGTCTAAGGCCTGAAAAGTTAAATCTATAAGAGAGTGATCACTCTGTATCTCTTGGATTTAACATGACATCTAGGACGAAAGGAAATAATGAAAGATTCACCTAATCATATTCGAGATGGGAACTCGAAAGGGATGATGTTATTGAATGGCACAAAGTCATAACATATTAGGGGTGATGGACGGTGTGTTAGGCTGTATCCATCACTTGCATTAATTTCTTATGTTTCTCGTGCAAGTGAGAGATTGAAGGTATTTCGTATGCCCGAGAGACATACTAAATTAATGTGGCTGACGTGTTATGATCCAAGTCGGGTCATACCCAATAACAAACTTACCGACACCTTATTTGTATTTGATTTTAACGATTGGTTCATTGATCAAATACGCGACACTTGAACTTTAAGAAAAATGGTTTTCTTAAATATTACTTGATGTGTATTATATAAATTATGGAATAATTTATATATTATGGATTTAATTATTTATAGGTTAAATAATTAATTTATTTATGTTACATTTTATATATAAATTGGTTTTATATAATAAAATGTATATAATAAATGGAAGTTTTATAAAATGTGTTTTATAAAATCTAATTTTATAAAACAAACCATTTTATTTAAAAGAATTGGAAGTGGCATGGGAGTATGGAGTAAGCATGCTCTTTTGACTTGTCTTTTACCATGTTACTTCCATTCTAGGTGCATATTAACCAAGGCTCTCTTGGAGACCAAAAAAACATGCATTTACACATCAAAACATAAGCAAAAAAAACTGCACAAAGCTCTCTCCAAGAGCTGTTCTGGCCGTGGCCTTTTGGTGCACAAAAGGGTTTCATAATTTGGTTTTTGGAAGCCAAATTCAAGTGTCAACAAAACCTAACCAAAGTACAAGGTGTTGGTTACAAGTTTGGGGTATAATCTCTTGAGGTTTCATCCATTTGAAGCTCCATTCAACATCATCATCTTCATCACTTTCAACTAGCTTGGAATAGGTATAACATCTTATTCTTGCTTGTAGTTTGTAAGCTTATTTCTCAACTTGATCCTTTTCTTGGGATTTAACTTTTATATGGTTAAAGATATACAAGTTTCAATTGGTAATTTTACATGCTTCCGCTTTGAATGATTCTTAAAAGGTTTTAAGTATTATGAAACTTGTTAAATCCCAACACTTTTATCCCACTTTAATCAATCAAATATTATCAAAAATATACGTCTCTCTTTTGGGTAAAGTAATTTCGGTTTCATAACCTAGTTTTACTCATGACGAATTTTTGAAATATTTTGGGTTGATTGATTAAAGATATTTATACCTTAAGAATAAACGGTAAATTTCGCAGTGATGTAATAAATTTTTGTACGATATCAATAATTTCAGTTTCGCATACCTAATTTTATTGAATATCAATTTAATACTTTATAGCGAACGATTTAGCGTTTATTATCAAAAGGTTAAAAGCAATAAATAAAAACAAATAAAAACTGTACATACTTACCTGTGAGAAAGAATTCTCAGAGACCTGCTTTAGCTGACTCATAGGAGAGTCGTGTGATTTGGTTTTCCATAGCTACATAAGTGTAACCTCGATTCTTCAATATCTTTTCTTCTAAACATATGAACGGTCCTTCTCTGCATAGAGTAACAAATTCGGTATTTGAATATGTTTGATTGTTTGAACATTTACCTTCGTGTGACCATTTTCCGCATTTATAACATCTTTCAAGGTGTTGTGCTCTTCTTTTTGTTGCGGATTTTGATTTTCCTTTACCAAAATGTATCTTATGATGATCTTTCCTGAGTTCTCTCCTTACTTCGTCCATTTTGCCTCTTATGAATGATACCACTTCACTCGGGAGTGTGTCATTATTACGTTTTGTAATCAAAGCGTGTAGTAGTAGACCATGGTTCAGATCAAAGGAATTCTTCATCTCGTAAAACCTAAAAAAAATAAAAATTCAGAATGGAGGGAGAAGATTAGTTCTTTAGGGTCTGCTAGGGAAAGACCATTCGGATTCCATTCTCGGGAACTACACGAAAACAGAATATCTAACTCTAACAGAAATACATATTACCTTAAAAAGATTCGAATCTTCCCACACTTAGTTAGCTGTGGTATCGAAATTGTGATTAACTTCATCTTCAACTTCCATTGTATTATCTATATAATGTTTAACTCTGTGACCATTAACCTTAAATTCAATCCCATTTGAATTTATTAATTTTACTGTTCCGTACGGGAAAACTCTTTTGATTATGAATGGTCCAGACCATCTTGATTTCAATTTTCCAGGAAATAGCTTGAATCGTGAATTAAAAAGAAGAACTCTGTCTCCTTCTTTAAATTTTTTTGAACTTCTGATTCTTTTATCATGCCATTTCTTCGTTCTTTCTTTATAGATTAACGAATTTTCGTATGCTTCATGTCTTAATTCTTCTAATTCGTTTAATTGACTTAACCGTAGACGTCCGGCTTCATGCAAATCAAGATTACATGTCTTCAAAGACCAAAATGCTTTGTTCTCAATTTCTACTGGAAGGTGACATGCTTTTCCGTAAACGAGTTTAAAAGGTGTGGTTCCAATTGGAGTTTTATAGGCTGTTCTAAAAGCCCAGAGTGCATCCTCCAATTTCATGGACCATTCCTTTGGATTTGATCCTACGGTTTTCTCTAGAATACATTTTAAAGCTCGGTTGGTATTTTCAACATGTCCACTTGTTTGTGGATGATAAGCGGTTGAGATTTTATGAGTTACTCCATATCTTTTGAGAACTTTCTCAAGTTGATTATTACAGAAATGAGTACCCCGATCACTTATTAAAGCTTTCGGTGTTCCGAACCTTGCAAAAAGACGTTTTAAAAAGTTGACTACAACTCGTGCATCGTTAGTTGGGAGAGCTTGTGCTTCTGCCCATTTAGATACATAATCAATGGCAACGAGAATGTAGAGATTATTATGAGATTTTGGAAATGGACCCATAAAGTCAATACCCCAAACGTCAAATACTTCACATACTTGAATGACATTTTGTGGCATTTCATCACGTTGACTTATTTTTTCGGCCCTTTGACAAGCATCACAGGATTTACAAAGAAGGTGTGCATCTTTGAAAATTGTAGGCCAATAGAATCCAGCATCGTAAACTTTTCTTGATGTGAGTTGAGGCCCATAATGTCCTCCTGTTGGTCCTGTGTGACACTAGTTTAAGATTTGACTGGCTTCATTCCCGAATACACATCGGCGTATTATTCCATCGGGACAACTTCTAACAAATGTGGATCTTCCCAGAAATAGTATTTTATATCACTAAAGAATATCTTTCGTTTTTGGTACGACAACCCTTTTTCAAGGAATCCACATATTAAGTAGTTTGCATAGTCTGCAAACCATGGAATTTCATTATAATCTATCTTTAATAGATATTCATCAGGAAAGTTATCTTGTATGGCCGATTCATTTAGAACATCTAATTCAGGATTTTCAAGATGAGAAAGATGATCAGCGGCGAGATTTTCTGCTCCCTTTTTGTCTCGGATTTCAATATCGAACTCTTGTAAGAGTAAGATCTAACGAATTAATCTTGGTTTGGCATCTTGTTTTGAAAATAGGTATCTAAGAGCACAATGGTCGGTATAGACCACCGTTTTAGCTAGAACGAGATATGAACGAAATTTGTCAAAAGCAAAGACAATGGCAAGGAGTTCTTTTTCAGTAGTTGTGTAATTCGTTTGTGCTCCTTGTAACATCTTACTAGCGTAATAAATAGGTTGAATTTTTTTTTCAATCCTTTGTCCTAAAACGGCTCCCATTGCAAAATCACTTGCATCACACATGAGTTCAAATGGTAGATTCCAATTTGGAGTTATCATGATCGGCTCATTAGTGAGTTTTTCTTTAAGAATATTATAAGATTTGATGCATTCATCCGAAAAGATGAATAGAGCATCTTTTTCTAGGAGTTTATTTATAGGAGTGGCAATTTTAGAAAAATCTTTTATGAAACGTCGGTAAAAACCGACATGCCCTAGAAAACTCCTAACTCCTCTAACATTGGTGGGATGTGGAAGTTTAGCAATTACATCTACTTTAGCTCTATCCACTTCAATTCCTTCCTTTGAAATTTTGTGACCAAGAACGATGCCTTCTTTAACCATGGCATTTCTCCCAATTAAGAACTAGATTTGATTGTTCGCATCTAATAAGCATTCGTTCAAAATTAACTAGACATGATTCAAAAGTATCACCGAAGACTGAAAAGTCATCCATGAAAACTTCCATGCATTCTTCTATCATGTCGTGAAAAATTGTCATCATGCACCTTTGAAAGGTTGCAGGGGCGTTGCAAAGTCCAAATGGCATGCGTTTGTAAGCAAAAGTACCATAAGGGCACGTGAACGTGGTTTTCTTTTGGTCTTCGGGTGCTATTGGAATTTGAAAATATCTGGAGAAACCGTCAAGAAAACAATAGTAACTGTTTCCGGCTAATCTTTCTAATATTTGATCAATGAAAGGTAAGGGAAAGTGATCTTTTCTGGTGGCTTCATTTAATTTTCTATAATCAATACAAACACGCCATCATATTACAGTCCTAGTAGGAATAAGCTCATTTTTTTCATTTGTGATGACAGTCATGCCACCCTTCTTAGGTACGCATTGAACTGGGCTTACCCATGGACTATCAGAGATTGGATAAATTAAACCTGCGTCTAGCAGTTTAATAATTTCTTTCTTAACAACATCTTGCATATTAGGATTTATTCTTCGTTGGCGTTGCACATACGTTTTATGACCTTCTTCCATAAGGATTTTATGTGTGCAATATGAAGGACTTATGCCTTTAATATCATGAATCTTCCATGCAATAGCTAGTTTATGAGCTTTTAGCACAGAAATGAGTTGAGATTTTTTATTTCCAGTAAGAGAAGACGATATTATTACAGGTAATTCAGATTCACCATGTAAATAAGCATATTCCAAATGGTTTGGAAGTGGCTTTAACTCTAATGTCGGTGGTTCTTCTATCGATGATTTGTATCGATATCTGTCTTCCTCTTTTAGCATTTAAATTTCTTTTATTATTGGTTCGTATTCATTAGCCATGAGTGTAGCTAACATTTCAGCTTCATCAATTGGTTCAGTTCTTTCTCCTAAAGAACATTCTCCTGTTCCTTGTAATTCTGGAAATTCTTCTAACAATTCTGTATGTGAATCTATATTTTGAATATAATAACATGTATCATCTGCAGATTGCAGTTGTTGCATGACTCTATCAACAGAAAAGGTAACACTCTCGTCCTCTATACTTAGGGTTAGTTTCTTACCGAACACGTCTATTATTGCTTTATCCGTGTATAAGAATGGTCTTCCTAATATGAGAGGAACTCGAGAATCTTCTTTCATGTCCAGAATAACAAAATATACTGAAAATACTAAAGTACCAACTTTAACTAGCATGTTCTCCATTATCCCTCTAGGATATTTTACTGATTGATCGGCTAGTTGTATGCTTATTCGTGTTGGTTTCAATTCTCCGAGGTCTAGTTTAGTGTATAGTGAATACGACATTAAATTTATACTAGCACCTAAGTCTGCCAATGCTTCTATTGAACTAAGACTACCCAGAAAATATGGAATTGTGAAACTTCCTGGATCTGATAATTTTTCTGGTATCTTATTTAACAGCACTGCAGAACAATTAGCATTCATAGTAACAGCCGAAAGTTCTTCCATTTTCTTTCTATTTGTGATTAGATCTTTCAAGAATTTGGCATACCTAGGCATTCCTGAAATCACATCAATGAAAGGAAGATTGACATTTATTTGTTTAAACATATCCAAGAATTTGGATTGCTCGGCTTCAAGTCTTTCTTTTCTCATTTTACTAGGGTAAGGAAGTGGTGGTTGATATGGTTTATGTAACACCCGATAATTGGGCCTAGATGAAATGACCATTTTGCCCTTGTGTGCGTTTATATTGTTATTTTATTAGTTGAATGTTTATAGTCATTTGACTATTTGGTTGAGACCAGTTCGTGACAAGGGTCATAGAACAGGTTTGTTTATTTAATTTGGACTTCGTTTGGATTGCCAAATGATGTACGAAAGATATCAGATAACTGATAAATACCCGTGTGTCCCGTACCTTCATCTTCATCTAATCAAAACCCTAAAATCTAATCTTTGATCTAGAGCTTAAATTATTCACATCTTCTTGTTCTCTGTGATTTTGTGATCATTTTAAGGTAAGCATCTCTTATATTCATGTAGTGATTCTTGCTCAAATTGGGTTTTTGTGTTCTTGAGCAAAAGTTAGGTTTTGATGCTTGATTATTGATCTAAAGTGTTTGATATGTTCTATTGTTGTTAGAAATATGTTTTATATAGTTTATATGATGTTTTGGGAGTGGTTTTGGTGTTAGATCTTGCAAAAATTGAGTTTTTGGGCCAAAATGGCAAAAATCAGTGAGCTGGAAATGTTCTAACAGCTCCCACACTTCTGACAGGTCACCCGTACATGTGACCACGCGTTTGAGGCTCAACCACGCGGTTGAGGACTCACTCGCACGAGTGAGGCCTCGTCCGTGCGAGTGAGCACTGGTCAGTTTTTGGTAAACTTGAAAAGGCTGTAACTTTCTAACCGTAACTCTGTTTTAGATGAATAAACTATCGTTGGACTCATCTTGAAATTTAATATCCAATGATAAGGTTTTAAGAAACTAAATCAAAATTTATTTTGGTCAGAAAAAGGGATTTTATTGTGTATGTCTTGTTCTGTACTCGTTTGGTGTCATTATTGACTGAGTTTATGTTGTAGACTTATAATATGATGAATATATGATAATATGACCTAGTTTATAGTATTTATCAATTATATTATTGATTAGAATACTATACTGACTTTGTTTCCGATGTTTCCAGGTGATCAGGAGAAGTGAAGACTCAGAAATATAAGACCTCTGAGTACTTCTTGTGCTGGTTTTCGGTGAGTGGGTTAATCTAGCCATTAAGACATATAGTGACATGACCTAGACCGTTGACCTAGTTGCTATGCTTAGAATCTTTATTGTTGTGTGATGTGGACTATGACCTCACGCGTTTATTGGACCGACCTTGCTTCTAATTAGGTCGGGAGAGATCAACCTTGCTTCTGATCAGGTTGGGCTCATTAATGTTGTATGATTAATATAAGTTAGAATCACGCATCCGTCGCGTGTGGAAGACTTATACTAGTGATACAGAGTTATGAGTTTTCGGTAGACTCTAGACTGATCAACTGGGGTCGTTGGCCCGGCTAGGCCACCGAGTCTCTCAATGGGTTACTTCAAATTACCCAGATGGTTGCTTCTGATTGACCATTGCTTGTAGTTATCACGGTTACTTTGGATTGACCGTTGCTGAAGATGTGTTTATGCCTTAGTGGTCTTTGGAATTAATTAATTGTTGGATATTGTATTTGTATTGCTTTTATGTTGTATGTTAAGGGTAGATTGCTATGTTTCTGCATGTTCTAGTAGTTATGTGATTAACTGTCTGATTAATTTGTTGCTGCATGTTCTAGTGATTGTACCTATGTGTTTTAGCTGTTAGATTAGTCCATTTACTTAGCTTCGTGCTAACCCCTCCACCTTCCCCCTTGCAGATTGTAGGTCTTTTGCTTTTATGGACATGGGAGAAGATGGGCGTGTTGAGTTGTGTTCGAAAAGTCTAGAACTCTGATGTTGTCTATATGAAATCGAATATTAACGTAACACCGGTTTTTGATAACAATGTATTTATGTATGAAGTGTAATAATTATGTTTACGTTTGTACGTAAGGGCACGTTTTGTAAATAAGACTACCACTGTGTTACAAAAAAAAGTACGGTGTTACAATTTGGTATCAGAGCATAGGTTTGGCCGCATCGACATTGTACTTGAATGTCATGTTCCCAACCTTGAGAGGATCTTGTCGAACATAACACAAAGGGGACGGGTTAAGTGAATGTAGGAGCTTTTATGTGTTAGTTGATAGGCACTAACCGGTTATCTACTAAGAGTTTGTGTGAGATGTTGTGGTAGTGCAGATATGTCAGGTAATCTAGACACTGCCCCCAATGCCTCTGAAACCTTTAGAGCTCCTGATGAAGAAGGTCATGTATCAGAAGAAGAAGTATCAGAAGAAGTGTTAGAGCTTTAGAGTCAGTTGAAAGATGCTCAAGATAGGATCAAAGAGCTTGAACAACAAGTGATATCGCATTCTAACACCACAGCAATAAATCAAAGCTTTCCTCCAAGTGTTTACCCACAGTTTGGAAACATTTCTCAACAACAGTATGTGCCACCTCAGTACCAGATACCATCTCAGTTCAATCTACTACTTCCGAATCAAGTGATGTACCCGTTTCAGACACCATTCTTCCAACCACCGATGTTTGAAAAGAAGAAGTGCTCGTATAAGGACTTTCTTAATTGTCAACCTTCAGAGTATACTGGTAAAACTGACCCGACTGAGACTCTAAATTGGCTCAGGGAAGTGGAAAGAGCATTAGATGCTTGTCAGTGCGAGCCAGAGTTGAGAGTGTTATATGCCAGTCGATTGTTCAAGGGGCGAGCTATGGAGTGGTGGGACTCTATCACAGGTCATTTATTAAAGGAACAACTAAGTCAAGTGTCATGGGAGCAGTTTCATGCCAAGGTTCGTGAGCAGTATTGTTCAAAATATGATCTGGAGAAATTGAAAACTGAGTTTTTGGGGATGAGAATGACTGATGATATGACGATTGATGATGTTATTTTGGACTTTACCTCTAAGTTAAGGTTTTGTCAACAGTGGGTAATGCATGAGAAAGATAAAATTCAGCATTTTATTAGAGTTATTAAGCCGGAGTATCGGTCAATGGTTAGATTTGCTTCTTCTTTATCGCAAGCTTTTGAGATGGCTAAAGCGATAGAGGGTGATGTTAAAGCCGCAAGGAATACGGCAGTGGGGAGTGGTTCTTATGGGAAGAGGTCGGAAGGTCAATCCAGTTATCAGTCCAGTCCAAAATCAAGAAAGTCAACCGGGTCTAGTATGAGGGAAGTTTCGAGTACGAGTGGGTCAGGTTCCGTACAGAAAGAGTGGTGTAACTCGTGCAGATCTTACCACAGTGGACAGTGTTCTCCAGATACGAAAAGGTGTCTAAGGTGTGGTATAGTGGGTCATGATGTTCAACAATGTTCTTTCGAAAGCAATGTATGCTGGAATTGTTATAAGGAAGGTCATAGGTCAGCGCAGTGTCCGGCAGCGGGTAGAGGGAGTTCCGGGGCAGGGTCTGGGTGCAGTCGGCGTCTGTTGGTGGATCTACCGCATCAGTAGGATAGAAGAGAAAAGGTCCTCCCACGGCTATAGCCAGAGTTTATCAGATGGTAGCAGATACTGATGTTGTGTCAGAAGACGTAAACACTGGTATGTTCAGACTAACTTTGTTGTTGCTTTTGATTTCAGGAATGCGTGTTTAGTATGTTATATAGATGATGTAATCTATTTAGTGATAGGTGATTTGAGGTAGTGTTATCTGTAGTGATAGAGATGGATTTAGGTTTCTCGGATTTTCTTAACTGAAATGGAGACGTGATCTATGATAATGTATTACGTCTGGCCAACGTAAGCACATTTTGGTAGATCATGCAGAAGTTTCAATAAGATAAGACGAGAATTAGGTTAGGTGACTACTTGATTAGATGTTGTTATGTGTTGTGTGACTGGTAGTTGATAGTATTTTTGTCGTGACCTACGACTTTGACCAGATTTTGAGGACGGAATCTCTTTAAGGAGGGTAGATTTGTAACACCCGATAATTGGGCCTAGATGAAATGACCATTTTGCCCTTGTGTACGTTTATATTGTTATTTTATTAATTGAATGTTTATAGTCATTTGACTATTTGGTTGAGACCAGTTCGTGACAAGGGTCACAGAACAGGTTTGTTTATTTAATTTGGACTTCGTTTGGATTGCCAAATGATGTACGAAAGATATCAGATAACTGATAAATACCCGTGTGTTGCACAGTGTGGAAATTATCCACAATTAAGTGTCTAGAGCTGGCCATTTCTCTCACTTTCCAGATTATTCCCAAACACACACTCGTACCTTCATCTTCATCTAATCAAAACCCTAAAATCTAATCTTTGATCTAGAGCTTAAATTATTCACATCTTTTTGTTCTCTGTGATTTTGTGACCATTTTAAGGTAAGCATCTCTTAGATTCATGTAGTGATTCTTGCTCAAATTGGGTTTTTGTGTTCTTGAGCAAAAGTTAGGTTTTGATGCTTGATTCTTGATCTAAAGTGTTTGATATGTTCTATTGTTGTTAGAAATATGTTTTATATAGTTTATATGATGTTTTGGGAGTGGTTTTGGTGTTAGATCTTGCAAAAATCGAGTTTTTGGGTCAAAATGGAAAAAATCAGCGAGCTGGAATGTTCTAACAGCTCCCACACTTTTGACAGGTCACCCATACATGTGACCACGCGTTTGAGGCTCAACCACGCAGTTGAGGACTCACTCGCACGAGTGAGGCCTCGTCCGCGCGAGTGAGCACTGGTCAGTTTTTGGTAAACTTGAAAAGGCTGTAACTTTCTAACCGTAACTCCGTTTTCGATGAATAAACTATCGTTGGACTCATCTTGAAATTTACTATCAAATGATAAGGTTTTCAGAAACTAAATCAAACTTTATTTTGGTCAGAAAAAGGGATTTTATTGTGTATGTCTTGTTCTGTACTCGTTTGGTGTCGTTATTGACTGAGTTTATGTTGTAGACTTATAATATGATGAATATATGATAATATGATCTAGTTTATAGTATTTATCAATTAGATTATTGATTAGAATACTATACTATTTCTGATGTTTCCAGGTGATCAGGAGAAGTGAAGACTCAGAAATATAAGACCTCTGAATACTTCTTGTGCTAATTTTTGGTGAGTGGGTTAATCTAGCAATTAAGGCATATAGTGACATAACCTAGACCGTTTACCTAGTTGATATGCTTAGAACCTTTGTTGTTGTGTGATGTGGACTATGACCTCGCGCGTTTATTGGACCGACCTTGCTTCTGATCAGGTCGGGAGAGATCAACCTTTCTTATGATCAGGTTGGGCTCATTGATGTTGTATGATTAATATAAGTCAGAATCATGCATCCGTCGCGTGTGGAAGACTTATACTAGTGATACAGAGTTATGAGTTTTCGGTAGACTCTAGACTGATCAACGGGGGTCGTTGGCCCGGCCAGGCCGCCGAGTCTCTCAATGGGTTGCTTCGGATTACCCAGATGGTTGCTTATGATTGACCATTGCTTGTAGTTATCACGGTTGATTTGGATTGACCGTTGCTGAAGATGTGTTTATGCCTTAGTGGTCTTTGGAATTAATTGATTGTTGGATATTGTATTTGTATTGCTTTTATGTTGTATGTTAATGGTAGATTGCTATGTTTCTGCATGTTCTAGTAGTTATGTGATTAACTGTCTGATTAATTTGTTGCTGCATGTTCTAGTGATTGTACCTATGCGTTTTAGCTGTTAGATTAGTCCATTCACTTAGCTTCGTGCTAACCCCTCCACCTTCCCCCTTGCAGATTGTAGGTCTTTTGCTTTTATGGACATGGGAGAAGATGGGCGTGTTGAGTTGTGTTCGACAAGTCTAGAACTCTGATGTTGTCTATATGAAATCGAATATTAACGTAACACCGATTTTTGATAATAATGTATTTATGTATGAAGTGTAATAATTATGTTTACGTTTGTACGTAAGGGCACGTTTTATAAATAAGACTACCACTGTGTTATAAAAAAAAGTACGGTGTTACAGTTTAACATAAGGCTTAGCCTTAACTGTGTTATCTTCATTAACCTTTTCAACTACCAGTTCTGTTTCCTTATCTTGCTCAGGTTGTTGTTCTTGTGGAGTAGGAATAGAGTCATCAGAAATTACAGGTATTTCAGGTGGTTTAAGTGTAATACCACTTCTTGTGGTAATGGCTTTAGCTGTTTCATTCTGGGGGTTAGCATTTGTATCGATAGGTAGACTTCCCAGTTTTCTTTCACCTATCAACCTTGCTAGGTTGCTTACTTCTTGTTCCAGATTTTGAATAGAAGCTTGTTGATTTCTAAATGCTTGAGCATTTTGTTCATTGGTTTGTTTCTGAGATGTGAAAAATTGAGTTTGAGATTCAACTAGCTTCGACATCATGTCTTCTAAATTTGGCTTTTTATCATCGGTTTTTGGTGGTTTAATTGGAAAAATAGGTCTTTGCTGATTGTAAGTATTGTTGGATACTTGTTGATTGTTAGGACCTTGTTGATTATTGTATGGAACATTTCGGTTATAATTATGATTTTGATTGTAGATTGGTCTTGGCGGTTAATAATTATTCTGATAATTATTTTCAGGCCTTTGGTTCATGTATGAAACATTCTCTCTTTGTTCCATTGTTTGTTCAATACTGAGACAATCTTTTGTCAAATGTAGTCCTCCACACTGCTCACAATTAATTCGTATTGAGTGAATATCTTTAGTCATTTTTTCCATTCGTCTCTCGACAGCATCTATCTTTGTGGAAATGGAATCAAAGTTATGGCTAGAATCGGCTCTAGCCTCTTTAGATGATCTAACGATATCTTTTTCTTGATGCCACTCATGTGAGTGGGAAGCAGTGTTATCAATAATTTTGTAAGCTTCAGTTGCGGTTTTCTTCATAATGGAACCACCAGCTGCTATATCGATGTCTTTTCTTGTAGTGATGTCACATCCTTGGTAGAATATTTGTACTATTTGATAAGTGTCTAAACCATGTTGCGGACATCCTCTCAACAACTTTCCAAATCTTGTCCATGCCTCATTCAGAGTTTCATTTGGCTTTTGCGTGAACGTAACTATTTCTTCTTGAAGTCTCATGGCTTTAGATGCCGGAAAGAATTGTTTAAGAAAATTTTCAACTAAAACATCCCATGTATCAATCGCCCCTTCAGGTAATGATTCTAACCAATCCTTGGCTTCTCCCTTTAAAGTCCAGGGAAATAACATGAGATAGATCTGTTCATCCTCCACTTCTCGGATTTTAAATAGTGTACAGATCATATTAAAGGTACGAAGATGTTCGTTTGGATCTTCCTTCGGCGCACCACTAAATTGGCATTGATTAGTTACCATGTGTAGGATTTGTCCTTTGATTTCATAATCTGGCGCATTAATGCCTGGTTGAGTAATTGCGTGACCTTGGCCAGTGCGTTTAGCTCTCATTCGGTCTTCCATACTTAGAGGTTCCAGATTTTCCATTATTGAATTTGTTGAATCTGAATCACTAAGGGATTCTGATTTAATGGTTTCTTCCTCGACAATCTCTGGATGAGTGATTTGTGGTTCAGGAGGAATGATTAGTGGTTCATGATCTCTGAATTATCCCTGAATATCCTACGGATTCTCAATTGTGAGGTCGGGTTCAAGAAATGAATTATCGGAAATTTGAACTGGAGTACTTGGTCGACTAGATGACGATTCTAAAGAAAAATCAACGGCGACAATGTTGGCTAGATGTCTTGATCGATTTATAGGTGGTGAACGTATAAAAGGTGGTGAACGTTTTGCTCGGTGCATTCACAGAATATCCTATTAGTTATAAAAGATAAAAATTATATAAGTTATCAAATTAATAGACTTTTCTGATTTTGCCCACGTTTCGAATAGCCAATAGATGCAGCAGGTAGCCAGGACCCTTTAAATCGGAAGCCCACAACTCGCCACTAACAAATCCAACTATTACTACGAACCAGAAAATTTTGGATGTCTATCAATTTAACCACTTAAAATAATTTTTCGTTTTGAAATTTTAGAGAAGAAATAGAAAATTCTATGTCCTAAAAACTAGAGCGTCGAGAAATAAGAAAGAAAAAGAGCGCGTCGAAAAATGTCGAAAAAAATAAAAGGTCGAAAAATAAAAATAAGAAAGAAAAGTGTCGAAACTCAAAAGTCTAAAAACTAAATATTAAAAGTTGCGTCTAAAGGTATTAAAGCTTAAAAGAATTCTATATCCAAAACGGCAATAACTTAAAAGTTACTAAAATTTTGAATACTAAAGCAATAAGCGACGTCGTAAAATTCTAAAGCGCCTAAGTCTTAATCTAAAGAAAAAGCACTTAAGGGATTTTACAACAAAGCCTAAAAATCTAGAAATAAAAATAAACTACGGCAAATACTAATCTTAAACTAATTACGAACGATAAATATATAAATTACGATTAAACGACTAAAAGATACAAAATTTAAAAAATAAAACTAAAGTTATAAAAATACAATTTTTATAAAAATATTATTTTTATATTATTATTTTATAAAAGTATTAATTTATATAATTAATAAAACTAATTATAACTTAAAAATACAAAATAAATAAAACTAAAACTAATTAATATAATAATTAACCCTAATTAGGGTTTACTAATAATAATAATTAAATTAAACTCCGTAATTAATGCAGTACCAGGTTCAATCCTTGCGTGTCAGACAATCTCATGCGGTCGCATGAGTTTTAGCCTACGGGATCATGCGGTCGCATGGCCCAGATATTCAGATCACAAATTGGGCTGCTACAGTGTAGCCCGAATATTTTTATATTTTTTTTTTATTTTTCTGTTTTTAATTTATTTATATAAAATGAATAAAAACTTAATTTTTAAAAAATAAAATAGAAATAGAAAAACTTTATATTTTAAACAAACTCTTAAAAATATATATATATCGTTTTTCTTTTTATATTTTTGTATTTTTAATATTTAAAACGTATTTTTACAAAAAGAAATTAAAACTTAATAAAAATCTTTTTTTTTAAATAGCGTTTCGCTTCGGCGTTAAGTGATCCCCGGCAGCGGCGCCAAAAATACTTGATGTGCGCAGAGGTGTATACGAAATAATTATATTTTTATACGAAATACTATTAAATACGACACAATTTTACACGATTTTATGTCTTAAGTCGCAGTTAAAATCTAATGTAAAATGTTAAAAATAAATATAACTTAATTTAAAGCGTAAAGTAAATGACGATAATTAAAATGCAATAATTTAAAGTGCGATAAATAAAATGATGATAAATAAAATTGCGATAATTAAAAAGTACGATAATTAAAAAGTGCGATAAATAAAAATGCAATGAATAAAATGACAGTAAATAAAAGTGCGATGAAATATGAATTAAAGGAATTATGCTTATTTAAACTTCCGTAATCATGATGTTTGACGTGTTGATTTTAGTTTATTACCATGGGTTAATTGTCCTTTGTCCTGGATTATTCGATATGTCCATCTGGTTTTTGTCCATAACAGTCCATCAGTCATAAATATAAAGTGCGAGTGTCCTCGTCAAATTATTCTTATATCCGAAGTCAAATATTCCAACTAATTGGCAACTTAAACTGTAACAAGGTCTTAATACTTTGTTTAATAATTACTCCAGGATATCAACTACGTGTAACCTAAGGTTTTAATACTTTGTTAACAATTACGCAAGGTGTCCTTGTACATAATTCACCCCTGTTTTAATGAGTCCATTGACTATTAATCCATTCCCGTGTCCGGTCAAATGAACGATTATTAGTACTTATAAATATCCCGCCCATCGTGTCCGATCGAGTGTATATGGATATTTATAGGTACGTCCAATTGTAAATCTTTATATTAAATTAACGAACTATCATTCAATTAAACAAATATAAAGCCCATTAATAGCCCATAGTCAAATTTCCACAAGTGTCGGTCTTTTGTCCAAACCCCAATTATGGTACAAAGCCCAATAACCCCGTCTTTAATATTTTAGCCCAACATCACGATTACTTCAATTTAAATAATCATAATAATAACTTAGCTACGAGACATTAATTTAAAAAGGTTGAACATAACTTACAATGATTAATAATAGCGTAGCGTTACACGGACAGAATTTCAACTTACACACTTACAACATTTGCTAACATACCCTTATTATTATTAATCTTAAATTAAAATTAAAATTATAAATTATGTGTTTTTGTTCGCTGAATTCGTGTGGATAGAAATATTAAAGATGTGTTTTTGTTCGCTGAATTCGTCGCCTTTTATAGATGTGGCCAGCATTTCAGGGCCATGCGATCGCATGAGCTTCCTTTGCATATGCCATGCGATCGGATAGAGTCTAGGGACAGCTCACATAACTTTGTTTTCTTGTTTGCCGACGGTTTTAATTATATAATATAATATATATATATAATTTTAAGAATTAATTATATATTATATTATATTCATGTGCATAGTTGACTTGTAATTTTTAGTCCGTTGCGTCGCGCGTTGAGAGTTGACTCTGGTCACGGTTCCGGATTTTCGAACGTCCTTGCGTACAATTTAATATCTTGTACTTTGCGTTTTGCGGCTCGTACTCTTGTAATTTTTAGACGTTTTTCATCAATAATTTGAACCACTTTGATTGTACTTTGTACTTTTTAGCTTTTTTGGTCATTTGCGTCTTCAAATCGTCGAATCTGTCTTTTGTCTTCACCTTTTATTATTTAAACGAATATCACTTGTAAATAGAACAATTGCAACCAAAAGCTTGTCTTTCTTGAAGGATAATGCTATGAAATATATGTTCGTTTTTAGCATTATCACCCATTTTACGAGTTTCGTTCAAAAAAATACAAGTTTCGACCATTAGAGTTTAAGTTCCAAACGACACCTAGTACATGGTGTTTGGGGTTAAACTACCCAATCTCGGTCAAACTTCAAAAAGCTAAACACCCAAAAGTATCCCCTATTGATACAAGCGGGGGACCACTAATCTAACCGAATACCTTTGCCTTTGTCCACGCCGGAGCCTAAAAAGGAAAACAACGAGAGGGTAAGCTAACGCTTAGTGAATGCAATAATTATACGTATACATATATAACCTACTTACTTGCATCACTTACACAATACCCTACACGAGCTAGCAATTCTACAATCATGCAAAACATTATGCATATACCAATAATTGCAATTCACAATGAGCTGGCAATACCAATAGCATATAGTTCATAATTAAATATGCTAACACAAAATTCGTACAACCATGGTTAACCAAACGAACAAGGGAACGGTACATAAAAGACCGTCGGAGTTCATAACATCCATTAGTGTTACTTAAACACCGCGTAATCAGTAATTCCCCGGGTGATGTCTTGAACAACGCGACTCACTCACCCCCATGACAATGTGGCGTCTTGAACACCGCGACGATTCCACATGTCAATCAAAACAATGAGTGGTGCCTTGAACACCGCGGCATCCACTCCCATGACAATGTGGTGCCTTGAACACCGAAGCATCCACATGTCATTCAACCAATGAGTAGTGTCTTAAACATCGTGACAATGCTACTCGTTACTTAGAATGTGGTGTCTTGAACACCGCGACAATGCCACATTCATACAACACAAATAAATACACTATATACGTACACGCATAATTATTCCACTCACCTTACGCCTTTGGTGAATCAATCAACCAAGCTCGCGACTTCAAGGTAACGTACCTATTACAATATGCACATATATCAATCATTCATTCAAGTTGGTCAACCAACTCACTCTCCATCCTTAGGTCATTTCGACCCATGGTGCAATTCCGACCCATTTGCACACTTAACCCTAATATTGGGTCAACTTCGCCAAAAACCCTAACCCTAGCCATTTATGGTCTTAATACACATATAATCACAATGTTATCTCATTTTCACACTAACAAGAGAACTTAAGTCATCAAAGACCCGTTTTACCCATTCGAGGTTTCCACACCCATTCGGGTCACCTCATACCCAAATAGCACCCATTTACATAACATCTAGGCGTGCTAGTGGTTAACTAACCAATTTAAGACTCATAAACACATTTAGCATTTCAAAACCCTAGGTTAGTCATCCTTGAGCCATCATGACCCAAACTTACCCAAAGACCCCCAAATCACTAACAAATGGGTTTTATGTTCATTACTAGCCCAAACCCTAACCCTTAAACACATTAAACTAAGGAAATCAAGTTTAGGACTTACCACCACAATCAAAACATAGCAAATGAGGAGATGAATAACTTTAATGCTCAAGCTCTAACCCGAAACAAGCTTCTTCCTCTTCTATTTGAGCTTTCTCACAATTGAATCACACTCGCTCTTTAGAATTGAAGTCGAAGAGGTTTGGTGGTTGTAAGTGGAGTAAATGGTGCTCTAAAAACTGATCTAGGGCTTTAAATTCGTCCCCCAAGTGAGATTACCAAAATACCAACTTTAAATATCTAAAAACAAGGCAGCTGGCCTGCCAGCTAATCTGGATGGCGTCCAGATTTCTGGACGGCGTCCAGCCCTTTACAACGGGATGGCGTCCCACCAATTTGGACGGCATCCAAAGCACCTGGGAATACAGGATCTTACAACTCTCCCCCACTTGAACCGGATTGCGACCTCACAATCCAAGCCGCATGACAAGCAGGAAGATACACAAGAACAAACTCTTCGGGCTCTCAAGTAAACTCGGAACCTTTACTACGACGCCATTGAACTTTAAAAGTCCTAACCACTTTATTTCTCAATCTTTTGACCTTCTCGTCGAGTATAGCAATCGGCTCCTCAACATATTCCAACTTATTATTTAGCTCAATCTCGTCTAATGGTACCCATGATGAATCATCCGCAAGACACTTACGGAGATGGGAAACATGGAATGTATTATGGATCCCCGCAAGTTCTTCGGGTAATTCCAAACGATACGCAACTTCGCCAACCCGAGCTAAAACTTTAAATGGGCCAATAAACCGAGGAGCTAGCTTTCCCCGTTTTCAAAACCGAATAATACCTTTCCATGGCGAAACCTTAGGCATCACCATGTCACCTTCTTGGAATTCGATCATTTGCCTACGTTTGTCGGCATACGACTTTTGTCTATCTTGCGCCTTTTTCAAATGAGCCCGAATCATATCGATTTTGCTATTCGTTTCTAAAACCAAATCGGTACTCCCGATTTCCTTTTGTCCCACTTCACCCCAACAAATTGGAGTTTGACATCTTCGCCCATAAAGCATCTCATACGGTGGCATCCCGATACTAGTATGATAACTATTATTGTACGAGAATTCCACCAAAGGCAAGTGCTCGTCCTAACTACCACCGAAATCAATAATACATGCCCGTTACATATCCTCTAATGTTTGATTCATACGTTCGGTTTAACCGTCCGTTTAAGGATGATACGCCGTGCTCAATTTTAATTGTGTACCCATATCGTCATGAAACTTTTCCCAAAACCGAGATGTAAAACGGGTATCTCGATCCGAAATAATAGATATAGGAACCCCATGTCGAGCGACTACTTCCTTGATAAACAATTTAGCCAAGGTCTCCGACGATATCGCTTCCCTAATGGGAAGAAACAAAGCACTTTTTGTCAATCGGTCAACTATCACCCAAATTGAATCAAATTGGGTTCTCGACGTCTTTGGTAACTTTGTGATAAAATCCATGGTAATGTGCTCCCATTTCCACTTCGGGATTTCTAACGGTTGTAACTTACCATACGGCTTTTGGTGTTCGGCTTTAACTTGCAAACACGTGACGCATTGCTCAACATACTTAACAACATCACGTTTCATGCCCGGCCACCAATACTCCTTCCTTAAATCAAGATACATTTTTGTTGCGCCCGGATGAATGGAATACTTTAACTTATGTGCTTCATCAAGTAGTACTCGTCGATAATCCCCCATCTTAGGCACCCACACTCTTCCTTGAAAAGACAACAAACCACGCGAGCCCATAGTAATGAACTCCGATTGCCCCACTATTCGTTCCACATGCTTGTTGTGAACGTAAGCCTCTATTTGAATCACACCAAGTTTTTCAAGAAAATCGTTAGTAATAATCATACGTAACAATCCCAATCGTAACGCCGGGTGATGACTCTTTCGACTTAACGCATCCGCGACCACATTCGCCTTGCCCGGATGATAAAGTATTTCACAATCATAATATTTTACCACATCCATCCACCTACGTTGACGATAATTCAAATCTCTTTGGTTAAAGAGATGTTTCAAACTCTTATGATCCGAATAAATCGTACTCTTGACACCATACAAGTAATGGCGCCAAATTTTCAATGCATGCACAACCACCGCCAACTCAAGATCATGAGTCAGATATCTCGTCTCGTGTTCCTTTAATTGTCGAGAGGCGTAAGCGATGACTTTACCTCTTTGCATTAGAACACACCCGAGCCCATTTAGCGAAGCATCACAATAAACCGTCATGTCTTCCGCACCTTCCGGCAACACCAACACCGGAGCTTGACACAACTTTTCTTTTAACAATTGAAAAGCAATTTCTTGCTCGCTCTCCCAAATAAACCTCGCGTTCTTCCTCGTCAATTTCGTCAACGAAGAAGCGATCTTAGAAAAGTCTTGGATAAACCAACGATAATAACCGGCCAATCCGAGAAAACTTCGGATTTCCGTAGGCGTAGTCGATCGTCTCCAACTCTTCACCGTCTCGATCTTCCCCAGATCTACTTGAATACCGTCTTTGTTCACAATGTGACCAAGGAATTATACTTCCCTTAGCCAAAATTCACATTTGGAGAATTTAGCATACAACTTCTCCTTCCGCAACGTCTTTAACACACTCCGCAAATGATGTTCATGTTCCTTCATACTCTTCGAATAGACAAGTATGTCATCAATGAACACAATTACCGACTTGTCCAACATAGGTTGGCATACTCGGTTCATAAGATCCATGAATGCCACCAGTGCATTCGTAAGACCAAAAGGCATTACCACGAATTCAAAATGCCCATAACGCGTTCGAAAAGCCGTTTTCTCAATGTCTTCCTCACGGACCCGCATTTGGTGATAGCCAGACAGTAGGTCAATTTTAGAGAAATACGTTGCACCTTGGAGTTGGTCAAATAAATCGTCAATCCGAGGCAATGGATAACGATTTTTGAGCATCACTTTGTTCAACTCCCGATAATCGATGCACATCCGCATACTACCATCCTTTTTCTTCACGAATAAAACCGGAGCGCCCCATGGCGAAGCACTCGGTCGAATGAAACCCTTCTCAAGCAACTCTTGGGTTTGATTTAACAACTCTTGCATTTCCGTTGGCACTAAACGATAAGGAGTTTTAGCAATGGGGGTAGCCCCCGGAACCAACTCAATGCGAAATTCAACTTGTCTTTCCTCCGGAACACCCGGTAACTCGTCCGGAAAAATGTCTTCGAATTCACTAACCACCGGAATTTCATGAATGGGTGGTGGCTCATCACGAGTATCAACAACATGGGAAAGAAAAGCCATGCCACCACTAACAAGGAAACGACGTGCCCGTGCAAAAGTGCATATCGCCACAAGTCTTCTACGCTTATCACCGTGAATAATTAACTCTCCCCCACTTGGGGTCTTCACACGAATAAATTTTTTATGGCATGCAATATCGGCTCTATTATGATCGAGCCAATCCATACCAACAACGATATCAAAATCACCCAAAGTCATCAGGATAAGATCAATCTTAAAGTTTTCGGCACCAAAAACGACATCACAATTTTTACACACATCAACCACTAGCACCGTCTTGCCGTCCGCTATTTTGACTTCTACCGGACGACTTAACTTAGCTAAAGGTCTATTAAGTCTAGGCACAAATTTTGGAGACACAAACTACAAATTTGCACCGTTATCAAATAGAATCCTTGCCGGATTAGAGTTAACCATAAAAGTACCTGAGACAACTTCATTGGATTGCTTGGCCTCATCATTGGTCATCAAGTAATTGTGACCCCTAGCCGTACCCGCCACCTTTTCAAGCCGCTTGACATTATCATTTCGCAACTCGGGACATTCCGGCCTCTTGTGCCCTTCTTTACCACAATTATAATAAGTGACTTTGGTTGTAGAAGATGGGTTGGTGCAATCACGGGCCATATGCCCCTTTCGTCCACAATTGTGACAAGATTAACGGAATTCTCCGGGAACACTCTTCTTCATACTATTAGCACTTTCGGAACCCTTCTTACTCTTTTTGTTTGAAAAGTTCGAATGGCTCGAACCTTCAATCTTTCTCTTGTCGAACGTAAAGCCACTTTTTCTCAACACAAGCGCCTCAAACCCTTTGGCCATATTAAACAACTCATCAAAGCTCTTCACCACATTCACACTAATCTTTTCTTGATAACTATCATTCTAGATTCGATAGAAATCTTCTTTCAACATTTTATCATTCCCGACATACTCCGGGCAAAATTGGGTCTTGGACAAAAACACGGATTTGAGAGTGTTCAAATCCATCGACCCTTGCCTCAAGGAACGTAACTCGTCCTTAAGCCTAGTAAGATCGGCCGAAGTTCGGTACTCATTGAAAAACTCCGCCTTGAATTCATCCCACGTGAACTCCATACATTGTTCTTCGCCATAAACTTGGATTTTCGCGTCCCACCACAATTTAGCATTGTCCCTCAACATACTACACCCGTACCTTGTCTTCTTATCGAGAGGACATTCACAAGTACGGAAGGCCCCCTCCATATCAGAGATCCATCGGGCACTCTTAAGAGGGTCTCGTTCACCTTCAAAGGTGGGAGGTTGAGAATCCTTGAAGTTCTTATAGAAAAAGTCCCATCTTCCCGCATTATCTTCGTGAAGAACGGCCTTAACTTGCTCCTTTACTACAATGACTAGTTGCTCATCAATCGTATCAAGAAACATTTTCTTAACATCCTCGAGGAACTCCGCCTTTTGATGTTTAAAGATGGCCTCAACTTTGGTCGTGAACTCAACATCCTCATGTACTTCTGTCATTGGTTTCGTGTCCATTTCTCATTTTCATTCTAAAAAACAGAAAAGATTAAACAATGAAACGAAAGGACTTAACACATATGTATATACATATACACCACACTACCCCATCTTGCTCAACAATCGTCGTACATCGCTTGTTTGACACGATTTGAACCCGTAACAATGGTAGCTAATCATTGTTAAGCGAGAACGTCGCATTAACTTGCTAGTAAAACATCTATCTCGCTTGATGATTGCTATCACAACACAAAACAATTAGCGCAAGGTTAGTTCACATAAACCTAAGCACTAATCAACACCCGGTCCGACCCATCTCCTACAAGTCCCGCATTTAAACGCATACACATTAAAGTCTAAGTCTAGGCACCTATCTCAAGTCGCCTAAATCCCTTAGACCATGCTCTGATACCACTTGTAACAACCCGGCTTCGCTTTACCAAAAACGTGTACCAAAAAAAAAAATCTGGTGCATCACATCTGGACGGCGTCCAAATTTTTGGACGGCGTCCAGCAGATCTGGACGGCGTCCAAATGGCCTGCCAGATTCTGCTCACGGGTCCAACTCACATGAGCGGAAATCCCGCTTCCCGACACTTTTAAACAAAAACCTTTTTACATCATATCAATATAAGTAAAACTAATGGATTTCCATCATCAAAACAAGTTTTACATCATCGGGCCCACAATCGCCCATTTTACGAGTTTCGTTCAAAAAAATACAAGTTTCGACCATTAGAGTTTAAGTTCCAAATGACACCTAGAGCACGGTGTTTGGGGTTAAACTACCCAATCTCGGTCAAACTTCAAAAGGAGAAACACCCAAAAGCATCCCCTATCGATACAAGCGGGAGACCACTAATCCAACCGAATACCTTTGCCTTTGTCCACGCCGGAGCCTAAAAAGGTAAACAACGAGAGGGTAAGCTAACACTTAGTGAATGCAATAATTATACATATACATATATAATCTACTTACTTGCATCACTTACACAATACCGTACACGAGCTAGCAATTCTACAACCATGCAAAACATTATGCATATACCAATAACCGCAATTCACAATGAGCTAGCAATACCAATAGCATATAGTTCATAATTAAATATGCTAACACAAAATTCGTACAACCATGGTTAACCAAACGAACAAGGGAACGGTACTTAAAAGACCGTCGGAGTTCATAACATCCATTAGTGTTACTTAAACACCGCGTAATCACTAATTCCCCGGGTGATGTCTTGAACAACACGACTCACTCACCCACATGACAATGTGGCATCTTGAACACCGCGACGATTCCACATGTCAATCAAAACAATGAGTGGTGCCTTGAACACCGCGGCATCCACTCCTATGACAATGTGGTGCCTTAAACACCGTGGCATCCACATGTCAATCAACCAATGAGTAGTGTCTTAAACACCGTGACAATACTACTCGTTACTTAGAATGTGGTGTCTTAAACACCGCGACAATGCCACATTCATACAACATAAATAAATACACTATATACGTACACGCCTAATTATTCCACTCACCTTACGCCTTTGGTGAATCAATCAACTAAGCTCACGACTTTAAGGTGTAGTGACCCAAACTTTTCCATGTTTATATATATATTAATTGAGATTGATATTTACATGATTAAATGTTTCCAACATGTTAAGCAATCAAACTTGTTAAGACTTGATTAATTGAAATATGTTTCATATAGACAATTGACCACCCAAGTTGATCGGTGATTCACGAACGTTAAAACTTGTAAAAACTATATGATGACATATATATGGATATATATATATAGTTAACATGATACTATGATAAGAAAACATATCATAAAGTATATTAACAATGAACTACATATGTAAAAACAAGACTACTAACTTAATGATTTTTAAACGAGACATATATGTAACGATTATTGTTGTAAAGACATTTAATGTATATATATCATATTAAGAGATATTCATACATGATAATATCATGATAATATAATAATTTAAAATCTCATTTGATATTATAAACATTGGGTTAACAACATTTAACAAGATCGTTAACCTAAAGGTTTCAAAACAACACTTACATGTAACGACTAACGATGACTTAACGACTCAGTTAAAATGTATATACATGTAGTGTTTTAATATGTATTTATACACTTTTGAAAGACTTCAATACACTTATCAAAATACTTCTACTTAACAAAAATGCTTACAATTACATCCTCGTTCAGTTTCATCAACAATTCTACTCGTATGCACCCGTATTCGTACTCGTACAATACACAGCTTTTAGATGTATGTACTATTGGTATATACACTCCAATGATCAGCTCTTAGCAGCCCATGTGAGTCACCTAACACATGTGGGAACCATCATTTGGCAACTAGCATGAAATATCTCATAAAATTACAAAAATATGAGTAATCATTCATGACTTATTTACATGAAAACAAAATTACATATCCTTTATATCTAATCCATACACCAATGACCAAAAACACCTACAAACACTTTCATTCTTCAATTTTCTTCATCTAATTGATCTCTCTCAAGTTCTATCTTCAAGTTCTAAGTGTTCTTCATATATTCTACAAGTTCTAGTTACATAAAATCAAGAATACTTTCAAGTTTGCTAGCTCACTTCCAATCTTGTAAGGTGATCATCCAACCTCAAGAAATCTTTGTTTCTTACAGTAGGTTATCATTCTAATACAAGGTAATAATCATATTCAAACTTTGGTTCAATTTCTATAACTATAACAATCTTATTTCAAGTGATGATCTTACTTGAACTTGTTTTCGTGTCATGATTCTGCTTCAAGAACTTCGAGCCATCCAAGGATCCGTTGAAGCTAGATCCATTTTTCTCTTTTCCAGTAGGTTTATCCAAGGAACTTAAGGTAGTAATGATGTTCATAACATCATTTGATTCATACATATAAAGCAATCTTATTCGAAGGTTTAAACTTGTAATCACTAGAACATAGTTTAGTTAATTCTAAACTTGTTCGCAAATAAAAGTTAATCCTTCTAACTTGACTTTTAAAATCAACTAAACACATGTTCTATATCTATATGATATGCTAACTTAATGATTTAAAACCTGGAAACACGAAAAATACCGTAAAACCGGATTTACGCCGTCGTAGTAACACCGCGGGCTGTTTTGGGTTAGTTAATTAAAAACTATGATAAACTTTGATTTAAAAGTTGTTATTCTGAGAAAATGATTTTTATTATGAACATGAAACTATATCCAAAAATTATGGTTAAACTCAAAGTGGAAGTATGTTTTCTAAAATGGTCATCTAGATGTCGTTCTTTCGACTGAAATGACTACCTTTACAAAAACGACTTGTAACTTATTTTTCCGACTATAAACCTATACTTTTTCTGTTTAGATTCATAAAATAGAGTTCAATATGAAACCATAGCAATTTGATTCACTCAAAACGGATTTAAAATGAAGAAGTTATGGGTAAAACAAGATTGGATAATTTTTCTCATTTTAACTACGTGAAAATTGGTAACAAATCTATTCTAACCATAACTTAATCAACTTGTATTGTATATTATGTAAGCTTGAGATACCATAGACACGTATACAATGTTTCGACCTATCATGTCGACACATCTATATATATTTCGGATCAACCATAGACACTCTATATGTGAATGTTGGAGTTAGCTATACAGGGTTGAGGTTGATTCCAAAATATATATAGTTTGAGTTGTGATCAATACTGAGATACGTATACACTGGGTCGTGGATTGATTCAAGATAATATTTATCGATTTATTTCTGTACATCTAACTGTGGACAACTAGTTGTAGGTTACTAACGAGGACAGCTGACTTAATAAACTTAAAACATCAAAATATATTAAAAGTGTTGTAAATATATTTTGAACATACTTTGATATATATGTATATATTGTTATAGGTTCGTGAATCAACCAGTGGCCAAGTCTTACTTCCTGACGAAGTAAAAATCTGTGAAAGTGAGTTATAGTCCCACTTTTAAAATCTAATATTTTTGGGATGAGAATACATGCAGGTTTTATAAATGATTTACAAAATAGACACAAATACGTGAAACTACATTCTATGGTTGAATTATCGAAATCGAATATGCCCCTTTTTATTAAGTCTGGTAATCTAAGAATTAGGGAACAGACACCCTAATTGACGCGAATCCTAAAGATAGATCTATTGGGCCTAACAAACCCCATCCAAAGTACCGGATGCTTTAGTACTTCGAAATTTATATCATATCCGAAGGGTGTCCCGGAATGATGGGGATATTCTTATATATGCATCTTGTTATTGTCGGTTACCAGGTGTTCACCATATGAATGATTTTTATCTCTATGTATGGGATGTGTATTGAAATATGAAATCTTGTGGTCTATTATTATGATTTGATATATATAGGTTAAACCTATAACTCACCAACATTTTTGTTGATGTTTTAAGCATGTTTATTCTCAGGTGATTATTAAGAGCTTCCGCTGTTGCATACTTAAATATGGACGAGATTTGGAGTCCATGCTTGTATGATATTGTGTAAAAACTGCATTCAAGAAACTTATTTTGTTGTAACATATTTGTATTGTAAACCATTATGTAATGGTCGTGTGTAAACGGGATATTTTAGATTATCATTATTTGATAATCTACGTAAAGCTTTTTAAACCTTTATTGATGAAATAAAGGTTATGGTTTGTTTTAAAATGAATGCGGTCTTTGAAAAACGTCTCATATAGAGGTCAAAACCTCGCAACGAAATCAATTAATATGGAACGTTTTTAATCAATAAGAACGGGACATTTCAGTTGGTATCCGAGCGTTGGTCTTAGAGAACCAGAATTTTACATTAGTGTGTCTTATCGAGTTTGTTAGGATGCATTAGTGAGTCTGGACTTCGACCGTGTTTACATGAAAAATGATTGCTTAACAAATTTTGTTGGAAACTATATATTTTTAACATGTGAATATTATGTGATATATTAATCTCTTAACGCGTTTGATATTATGTGATAGATGTCTACCTCTAGAACAAGTCCCATTGACTCACCTAATAATAATGAAGAGTCAAATGTAAATTGGAATGATTCGTGGACTGATTCACAAGTTCCCGAAGAGGAACCGGAAGAAGAGTCGGAACCGGAAGAAGAATCGGAACCGGAAGAAGAATCGGAACCGGATGAAGAAATAGAACCGGTGGGGGAAATAATAAAACGGTTAAGTAAAAGAAAATCCTCAACCAATCGACCAAGGTTAATTATGGTCAATGGTGTTTCCGCCAAGGAAGCAAAATATTGGGAGGATTACCAATTCTCCGATGAATCGGATTCCGACGAGAATTCCGATGATGTTATAGAAATTACCCCAACTGAATTTAAAAAGGCAAAAGAAAATAATAAGGGAAAGGGCATAAAAATAGAGAAATCTAATTCCAACCCCGATGAAATTTATATGTATCGTCAACCCCCGAAGTCCTTAAGTTGTAACAACGACCCAGGAACCTCTAAACCACCAGGTTTTTCTAAACCGTTGTGGAAAATAATAGCTAGTATTAGGGGAACATCATATATCCCTAGAAACTTGGTAAAACGAACCAAAACCGAAGAAGAAGAAACAAGCGAGTCGGAATAAGATAGTTGTATTCGTGTGATGTAATATATGTAATATAGTGTGCTTATGCTTTATGATATATGTAAAAATTGCTTGTATTAATAAGTATTTTTTTTATGAATCTAACTCTTGTCTATTTTACAGTATAAAAACACAAAATGGATAGAAAACCCAATATTTTAAGAGACCTACCCGGAGACATGATTGATGAAATCTTGTCTAGAGTCGGTCAGAATTCTTCGACGCAACTATTTAAGGCGAGATCGGTTTGTAAGACATTCGAAGAACGTTCCAAGAATGTCTTGGTTTATAAAAGGCTTTCGTTCGAAAGATGGGGGATATCACATTGGGAAATCCATAAGTTACGATGTGTTTACTTTGACGCATATATTGCGGGGAACCCAAATGCTATTTTACGCAATGGGTTAAGAAATTATTTTGACTCAATATATCCGAATATTGGACTTCGTGATTTAGAAAAAGCGGCTAACATGCAACATAAAGAAGCATGTTATGCTTACGGATTAGTAATGTTCGCTTCTCACCAAAGTAAGAACAAGAACATCGGGCTACAACTATTAAACAAAACGTTCCCACAAGTGACGGAGTCGGTAATTGGGGTAAGAAATGAGGTTTTTAGATTGTTACGGGACTGTTGGACATTACGTAACCCTCGTCCCTTTGAAGACATTACAACACGCTGTCTTATCAACGGCCATAACGGTTATGTTCCACAAGACCAAGGATGGGAAGTAGTTCTAGTAAAACTAGAATGCATGACTTGTTTCTGGACGTATGAATTACGTGTCTTTATTG
This sequence comes from Rutidosis leptorrhynchoides, assembly GCF_046630445.1. Classification (NCBI taxonomy): domain Eukaryota; kingdom Viridiplantae; phylum Streptophyta; class Magnoliopsida; order Asterales; family Asteraceae; genus Rutidosis; species Rutidosis leptorrhynchoides. Next base: position 85,522,234 of record NC_092338.1, on the reverse strand, counting down.
CCTTTGCTGAACGACTTGTGTACTAGCTAGAATTATCTTCACAACTATCTTGTATCAAAGTTATTGTGTGCTATATTTCATGCTTTATGTAAAATAAGCGGTATTGTAAGTTTGTAAAATATTGTATAAAAGTTTGAACGCGAAATATTATTATAATCAGTTTTTCATATAGAATTGTAGTAGTTGAATTGTATATTAGCTACTAAGTATGAACTTAACGGGTAGGTACTACCCGAATTTAAACTTATAAAACGCTAATATGAAGAAAAAGCTTTTATAAATGAGTTCATATTATGCTACGAAATACTATTAACTACTCTTAATATTCTGTATGATTAACTTGTTCCATTTGATAATTTTGAAGGAAATGGCACCGACTACTCGACACACCGTGAATATGAATGAAGAGGAATTCCGTACTTTTCTAGCTTCAAACATAGCCGCAGTACAGGCTGCGCTACATACCAACAATAACCTTGGATCTAGCAGTACAGGAAATCGTGTAGGATGCACCTACAAAGAATTCACTGCCTGCAAACCTTTGGAATTTGATGGAACCGAAGGACCGATCGGAATGAAACGGTGGACCGAGAAGGTCGAATCGGTGTTTGCCATAAGTAAGTGTACTGAAGAGGACAAAGTGAAGTATGCTACGCATACCTTCACAGGTTCTGCGTTAACATGGTGGAATACCTATCTAGAGCAAGTGGGACAAGACGATGCGTACGCACTACCGTGGTCAGCATTCAAGCACTTGATGAACGAGAAATACCGTCTCAGAACCGAGGTCAATAAGCTCAAGACAGAACTTAGAGGGTTACGAACCCAAGGATTTGATATTACCACGTACGAAAGACGATTCACAGAATTGTGCCTATTGTGCCAGGGAGCATTCGAAGATGAGGAAGAGAAGATCGACGCGTTTGTGAAAGGATTACCGGAAAGAATCCAAGAAGATATAAGTTCACACGAGCCCGCCTCCATAAAACAGGCATGTAGAATGGCTCACAAACTAGTGAACCAAATTGAAGAAAGAATTAAAGAACAGACTGCTGAAGAGGCAAATGTGAAGCAAGTCAAAAGAAAGTGGGAGGAAAACGGTGATAAGAATCACCAATGCAACAACAACAGCAATTACAACAATAATCGCAACAATTATCCCAGCAATCGCAACATCAATCGCAACTACAACAAACGGCCCAACAACAACAACAACAACAACAACAACAACAACAACAATAGCAGCAACTACAACAATCATCCCAACAACAATAATAACCGCAACAACAACAACAATAAGAAACAGCTATGCCAAAGGTGTGAAAAGTATCACTCGGGGTTCTGCACCAAATTTTGCAACAAGTGTAAAAGAAATGGTCATAGCGCAGCGAAGTGTGAGGTCTACGGACCAGGGGTTAATAGAACGAAAGGAACAAATGGTGTCGGAACGAGTAATGGCGGAGCAAGTAGTGTCGGAGCAAGTTATGCCAATGTAGTTTGTTATAAATGTGGAAAACCGGGCCACATCATTAGAAATTACCCGAACCAGGAGAACACAAATGGACAAGGCCGCGGAAGAGTTTTCAATATTAATGCGGCAGAGGCACAGGAAGACCCGGAGCTTGTTATGGGTACGTTTCTTATTGACAATAAATCTGCTTACGTTTTATTTGATTCGGGTGCGAATAGAAGCTATATGAGTAGAGATTTTTGTGCTAAATTAAGTTGTCCATTGACGCCTTTGGATAGTAAATTTTTACTCGAATTAGCAAATGGTAAATTAATTTCAGCAGATAATATATGTCGGAATCGAGAAATTAAACTGGTTAGCGAAACATTTAAGATTGACTTGATACCAGTAGAGTTAGGGAGTTTTGATGTGATAATCAGTATGGACTGGTTGAAAGAAGTGAAAGCAGAGATCGTTTGTTACAAAAATGCAATTCGCATTATACGAGAAAAAGAAAAACCCTTAATGGTGTACGGAGAAAAGGGCAACACGAAGCTACATATTATTAGTAATTTGAAGGCACAAAAACTAATAAGAAAAGGTTGCTATGCTGTTCTAGCACACGTCGAGAAAGTACAAACTGAAGAAAAGAGCATCAATGATGTTCCCGTCGCAAAAGAATTTCCCGATGTATTTCCGAAAGAATTACCGGGATTACCCCCACATCGATCCGTTAAATTTTAAATAGATCTTGTACCAGGAGCTGCACCAATAGCTCGTGCTCCTTACAGACTCGCACCCAGCGAGATGAAAGAACTGCAAAGCCAATTACAAGAACTTTTAGAGCGTGGTTTCATTCGACCAAGCACATCACCGTGGGGAGCTCCTGTTTTGTTTGTCAAGAAGAAAGATGGTACATTCAGGTTGTGTATCGACTACCGAGAGTTGAACAAACTTACCATCAAGAACCGCTACCCACTACCGAGAATTGACGACTTATTTGATCAACTACAAGGCTCGTCTGTTTATTCAAAGATTGACTTACGTTCCGGGTATCATCAAATGCGGGTGAAAGAAGATGATATTCCAAAGACTGCTTTTAGAACACGTTACGGTCATTACGAGTTTATGGTCATGCCGTTTGGTTTAACTAATGCACCAGCTGTGTTCATGGACCTTATGAACCGAGTGTGTGGACCATACCTTGACAAGTTTGTCATTGTTTTCATTGATGACATACTTATTTACTCAAAGAATGACCAAGAACATGGTGAACATTTGAGAAAGGTGTTAGAAGTATTGAGGAAGGAAGAATTGTACGCTAAGTTTTCAAAGTGTGCATTTTGGTTGGAAGAAGTTCAATTCCTCGGTCACATAGTGAACAAAGAAGGTATTAAGGTAGATCCGGCAAAGATAGAAACTGTTGAAACGTGGGAAACCCCGAAAACTCCGAAACACATACGCCAGTTTTTAGGACTAGCTGGTTACTACAGAAGGTTCATCCAAGACTTTTCCAGAATAGCAAAACCCTTGACTGCATTAACGCATAAAGGGAAGAAATTTGAATGGAATGATGAACAAGAGAAAGCGTTTCAGTTATTGAAGAAAAAGCTAACTACGGCACCTATATTGTCATTGCCTGAAGGGAATGATGATTTTGTGATTTATTGTGATGCATCAAAGCAAGGTCTCGGTTGTGTATTAATGCAACGAACAAAGGTGATTGCTTATGCGTCTAGACAATTGAAGATTCACGAACAAAATTATACGACGCATGATTTGGAATTAGGCGCGGTTGTTTTTGCATTAAAGACTTGGAGGCACTACTTATATGGGGTCAAAAGTATTATATATACCGACCACAAAAGTCTTCAACACATATTTAATCAGAAACAACTGAATATGAGGCAGCGTAGGTGGATTGAATTATTGAATGATTACGACTTTGAGATTCGTTACCACCCGGGGAAGGCAAATGTGGTAGCCGATGCCTTGAGCAGGAAGGACAGAGAACCCATTCGAGTAAAATCTATGAATATAATGATTCATAATAACCTTACTACTCAAATAAAGGAGGCGCAACAAGGAGTTTTAAAAGAGGGAAATTTAAAGGATGAAATACCCAAAGGATCGGAGAAGCATCTTAATATTCGGGAAGATGGAACCCGGTATAGGGCTGAAAGGATTTGGGTACCAAAATTTGGAGATATGAGAGAAATGGTACTTAGAGAAGCTCATAAAACCAGATACTCAATACATCCTGGAACGGGGAAGATGTACAAGGATCTCAAGAAACATTTTTGGTGGCCGGGTATGAAAGCCGATGTTGCTAAATACGTAGGAGAATGTTTGACGTGTTCTAAGGTCAAAGCTGAGCATCAGAAACCATCAGGTCTACTTCAACAACCCGAAATCCCAGAATGGAAATGGGAAAACATTACCATGGATTTCATCACTAAATTGCCAAGGACTGCAAGTGGTTTTGATACTATTTGGGTAATAGTTGACCGTCTCACCAAATCAGCACACTTCCTGCCAATAAGAGAAGATGACAAGATGGAGAAGTTAGCACGACTGTATTTGAAGGAAGTCGTCTCCAGACATGGAATACCAATCTCTATTATCTCTGATAGGGATGGCAGATTTATTTCAAGATTCTGGCAGACATTGCAGCAAGCATTTGGAACTCGTCTAGACATGAGTACTGCCTATCATCCACAAACTGATGGGCAGAGCGAAAGGACGATACAAACGCTTGAAGACATGCTACGAGCATGTGTTATTGATTTCGGAAACAGTTGGGATCGACATCTACCGTTAGCAGAATTTTCCTACAACAACAGCTACCATTCAAGCATTGAGATGGCGCCGTTTGAAGCACTTTATGGTAGAAAGTGCAGGCCTCCGATTTGTTGGAGTGAAGTGGGGGATAGACAGATTACGGGTCCGGAGATTATACAAGAAACTACCGAGAAGATCATCCAAATTCAACAACTGTTGAAAACCGCCCAAAGTCGACAAAAGAGCTACGCTGACATTAAAAGAAAAGATATAGAATTTGAAATTGGAGAGATGGTCATGCTTAAATTGCACCTTGGAAAGGCGTTGTTCGATTTGGTAAACGAGGGAAATTAAATCCAAGGTATATTGGACCATTCAAGATTATTGATCGTGTCGGACCAGTAGCTTACCGACTTGAGTTACCTCAACAACTCGCGGCTGTACATAACACTTTCCACGTCTCGAATTTGAAGAAATGTTTTGCTAAAGAAGATCTCACTATTCCGTTAGATGAAATCCAAATCAACGAAAAACTTCAATTCATCGAAGAACCCGTCGAAATAATGGATCGTGAGGTTAAAAGACTTAAGCAAAACAAGATACCAATTGTTAAGGTTCGATGGAATGCTCGTAGAGGACCCGAGTTCACCTGGGAGCATGAAGATCAGATGAAGAAGAAATACCCGCATCTATTTCCAGAAGATTCGTCAACACCTTCAACAGCTTAAAATTTCGGGACGAAATTTATTTAACGGGTAGGTACTGTAGTGACCCGAACTTTTCCATGTTTATATATATATTAATTGAGATTGATATTTACATTATTAAATGTTTCCAACATGTTAAGCAATCAAACTTGTTAAGACTTGATTAATTGAAATATGTTTCATATAGACAATTGACCACCCAAGTTGATCGGTGATTCACGAACGTTAAAACTTGTAAAAACTATATGATGACATATATATGGATATATATATATATATAGTTAACATGATACTATGATAAGAAAACATATCATAAAGTATATTAACAATGAACTACATATGTAAAAACAAGACTACTAACTTAATGATTTTTAAACGAGACATATATGTAACGATTATTGTTGTAAAGACATTTAATGTATATATATCATATTAAGAGATATTCATACATGATAATATCATGATAATATAATAATTTAAAATCTCATTTGATATTATAAACATTGGGTTAACAACATTTAACAAGATCGTTAACCTAAAGGTTTCAAAACAACACTTACATGTAACGACTAACGATGACTTAACGACTCAGTTAAAATGTATATACATGTAGTGTTTTAATATGTATTTATACACTTTTGAAAGACTTCAATACACTTATCAAAATACTTCTACTTAACAAAAATGCTTACAATTACATCCTCGTTCAGTTTCATCAACAATTCTACTCGTATGCACCCGTATTCGTACTCGTACAATACACAGCTTTTAGATGTATGTACTATTGGTATATACACTCCAATGATTAGCTCTTAGCAGCCCATGTGAGTCACCTAACACATGTGGGAACCATCATTTGGCAACTAGCATGAAATATCTCATAAAATTACAAAAATATGAGTAATCATTCATGACTTATTTACATGAAAACAAAATTACATATCCTTTATATCTAATCCATACACCAACGACCAAAAACACCTACAAACACTTTCATTCTTCAATTTTCTTCATCTAATTGATCTCTCTCAAGTTCTATCTTCAAGTTCTAAGTGTTCTTCATATATTCTACAAGTTCTAGTTACATAAAATCAAGAATACTTTCAAGTTTGCTAGCTCACTTCCAATCTTGTAAGGTGATCATCCAACCTCAAGAAATCTTTGTTTCTTACAGTAGGTTATCATTCTAATACAAGGTAATAATCATATTCAAACTTTGGTTCAATTTCTATAACTATAACAATCTTATTTCAAGTGATGATCTTACTTGAACTTGTTTTCGTGTCATGATTCTGCTTCAAGAACTTCGAGCCATCCAAGGATCCGTTGAAGCTAGATCCATTTTTCTCTTTTCCAGTAGGTTTATCCAAGGAACTTAAGGTAGTAATGATGTTCATAACATCATTCGATTCATACATATAAAGCAATCTTATTCGAAGGTTTAAACTTGTAATCACTAGAACATAGTTTAGTTAATTCTAAACTTGTTCGCAAACAAAAGTTAATCCTTCTAACTTGACTTTTAAAATCAACTAAACACATGTTCTATATCTATATGATATGCTAACTTAATGATTTAAAACCTGGAAACACGAAAAACACCGTAAAACCGGATTTACGCCGTCGTAGTAACACCGCGGGCTGTTTTGGGTTAGTTAATTAAAAACTATGATAAACTTTGATTTAAAAGTTGTTATTCTGAGAAAATGATTTTTATTATGAACATGAAACTATATCCAAAAATTATGGTTAAACTCAAAGTGGAAGTATGTTTTCTAAAATGGTCATCTAGATGTCGTTCTTTCGACTGAAATGACTACCTTTACAAAAATGACTTGTAACTTATTTTTCCGACTATAAACCTATACTTTTTCTGTTTAGATTCATAAAATAGAGTTCAATATGAAATCATAGCAATTTGATTCACTCAAAACGGATTTAAAATGAAGAAGTTATGGGTAAAACAAGATTGGATAATTTTTCTCATTTTAACTACGTGAAAATTGGTAACAAATCTATTTTAACCATAACTTAATCAACTTGTATTGTATATTATGTAATCTTGAGATACCATAGACACGTATACAATGTTTCGACCTATCATGTCGACACATCTATATATATTTCGGAACAACCATAGACACTCTATATGTGAATGTTGGAGTTAGCTATACAGGGTTGAGGTTGATTCCAAAATATATATAGTTTGAGTTGTGATCAATACTGAGATACGTATACACTGGGTCGTGGAATGATTCAAGATAATATTTATCGATTTATTTCTGTACATCTAACTGTGGACAACTAGTTGTAGGTTACTAACGAGGACAGCTGACTTAATAAACTTAAAACATCAAAATATATTAAAAGTGTTGTAAATATATTTTGAACATACTTTGATATATATGTATATATTGTTATAGGTTCGTGAATCAACCAGTGGCCAAGTCTTACTTCCTGACGAAGTAAAAATCTGTGAAAGTGAGTTATAGTCCCACTTTTAAAATCTAATATTTTTGGGATGAGAATACATGCAGGTTTTATAAATGATTTACAAAATAGACACAAGTACGTGAAACTACATTCTATGGTTGAATTATCGAAATCGAATATGCCCCTTTTTATTAAGTCTGGTAATCTAAGAATTAGGGAACAGACACCCTAATTGACGCGAATCCTAAAGATAGATCTATTGGGCCTAACAAACCCCATCCAAAGTACCGGATGCTTTAGTACTTCGAAATTTATATCATATCCGAAGGGTGTCCCGGAATGATGGGGATATTCTTATATATGCATCTTGTTATTGTCGGTTACCAGGTGTTCACCATATGAATGATTTTTATCTCTATGTATGGGATGTGTATTGAAATATGAAATCTTGTGGTCTATTATTATGATTTGATATATATAGGTTAAACCTATAACTCACCAACATTTTTGTTGACGTTTTAAGCATGTTTATTCTCAGGTGATTATTAAGAGCTTCCGCTGTCGCATACTTAAATATGGACGAGATTTGGAGTCCATGCTTGTATGATATTGTGTAAAAACTGCATTCAAGAAACTTATTTTGTTGTAACATATTTGTATTGTAAACCATTATGTAATGGTCGTGTGTAAACGGGATATTTTAGATTATCATTATTTGATAATCTACGTAAAGCTTTTTAAACCTTTATTGATGAAATAAAGGTTATGGTTTGTTTTAAAATGAATGCGGTCTTTGAAAAACATCTCATATAGAGGTCAAAACCTCGCAACGAAATCAATTAATATGGAACGTTTTTAATCAATAAGAACGGGACATTTCATAAGGTAACGTACCTATTACAATATGCACATATATCAATAATTCATTCAAGTTGGTCAACCAACTCACTCACCATCCTTAGGTCATTTCGACCCATGGTGCAATTCTGACCCATTTGCACACTTAACCCTAATATTGGGTCAACTTTGCCAAAAACCCTAACCCTAGCCATTTATGGTCTTAATACACATATAATCACAATGTTATCTCATTTTCACACTAACAAGACAACTTAGGTCATCAAAGACCCGTTTTACCAATTCGAGGTTTCCACACCCATTCGGGTCACCCCATACCTAAATAGCACCCATTTACATAACATCTAGGCGTGCTAGTGGTTAACTAACCAATTTAAGACTCATAAACACATTTAGCATTTCAAAACCCTAGGTTAGTCATCCTTGAGCCCTCATGACCCAAACTTACCCAAAGACCCCAAATTACTAACAAATGGGTTTTATGTTCATTACTAGCCCAAATCCTAACCCTTAAACACATTAAACTAAGGAAATCAAGTTTAGGACTTACCACCACAATCAAAACGTAGCAAGTGAGGAGATGAACAACTTTAATGCTCAAGCTCTAACCCGAAACAAGCTTCTTCCTCTTCTATTTGAGCTTTCTCATACTTGAATCACACTCTCTCTCTCTCTAGAATTGAAGTGGAAGAGGTTTGGTGGTTGTAAGTGGAGTAAATGGTGCTCCAAAAACTGATCTAGGGCTTTAAATTCGGCCCCCAAGTGAAATTACCAAAATACCCACTTTAAATATCTAAAAACAAGGCAGCTGGCCTGCCAGCTAATCTGGAAGGCGTCCAAATTTCTGGATGGTGTCCAGTCCTTTACAACGAGATGGCATCTCACCAATTTGGACGGCGCCCAAAGCACCTGGGAAAACAGGATCTTACACCGTTAAAGAAATTTCGTCCCGAAATTTGATTGGGATGGTCATGGCTGACAATAATTATGTTTTCATGACGCATACGAGCTGAAAATTGGAGTTTTATCATCAGCGAGTAATATGGATAAAACAATTTAATTAAGTAAAGAGTACGAGTGAAGCTATCACAAAAGAGTGAAGTGGGTAGGTGTAGATTCGTCATATCTTTTGACATAGATAGGATTGATTTCCAAGTTCAAGAGATTTGGAGAATATCTTTGTAATAAGATTTTATTCTTCGGTAATCAAGGGAATTAGGATCTGCTTTAAATGCGATCATCTGTTTTGATTGCTCTGTCGGATATTTTACTATAAATCCACCCCCTTAGTTTCCTTACAACTCACACCTTCTATTCTTTCTGAAAGGACCCGTCCTAATCCATCTGGATGAAGTCTTCAACAGCTGGTCCCATTGTGAGGTTCTGACCTCTATATGCTCTGAATGACTCCATATAATATGAGCAAATGCACAGCGGAAGATTTCTTTCGTACCTGAGAATAAACATGCTTTAAAGTGTCAACCAAAAGGTTGGTGAGTTCATCAGTTTATCGTAAACAATAAAATTCATCATTTTGATAGACCACAAGATTTAAATCCTGCATGGTACAAATGGGCCCGAATCATATACCCACCTGTAATGTACATGCGATATCTTTTAAATACAGTACACCTTTCTCATGTACGAAATCATCTTTCATAAATCTTAGTAACCGTACACATATCTTGTGCACAAAAATAACATACACATAACCTGTGTATAAAAATCATTCTCTCGATACATAACATTCACATCAATTGGTGGAAATTATCATGTCCACATAATTCAATGGTGGCAATTATCATGTCCACATAATTCAATGGTGGTAATTATCATGTCCACATAATTTAATGGTGGCAATTATCATGTCCACATAATTCAATAGTGGCAATTATCATGTCCACATAATTCAATAATAATCCACAGAACTTCTGTCTGCATAATAATTCATTCGAGGAATGTTTTGCTTGTGTCTATCTCGTCAAACATTTATAAAATCATTTCATGTATTCGCAGTTCAAAATATATTTCAAAGGCATTTAATAAAGCAGTTGTAAAAACAGCGCATGTATTCTCAGTCCCAAAAATGTAAAGAGTAAAAGGGGGCAAATGAACTCACAATACGATATTTTGTAGTAAAAATATGCCTACGACGGAACTGAACAATGCAGGGTTGGCCTCGGATTCACGAACCAATATCATTTGTATATATTAATACATACTAATTATATTATTTTCATATGTCTCACATATTTATTTTGTATATAAAACTAGTAATGTTGTTATGTTATATGTTTTAAATATATTTTTATATATGTATATATCATTTGTTTGTTAAAAATAGTAATTTTAGTAATACTACGATTATATTAATATAGGTAAAAATGATAAATCATAATTCTTAATATTACTAAATAAGGTAGTGTTGTTAATAATTATTTTAATGATATTTATAATAATAACTGTAAAATATTAATTTTTCATTTAATGATACTTAATAATAATGATTTTAGCAATTACATATTAGTAACACTTATTATAATATAAATAATCATACTTATAATAATGATACTAATAATAATAACAATATTAATGGTAATACTTATAACAATAATAATTATTTTAATGCTTATAACAATGTTAATAATAATAATAATACTAATAATGATCATAATTATAATAGTAATACATATAGTAATAATAGTAATAATAATAATAATAATAATAATGATAATAATAATAATAATACTAAGTAATGATATTTAGTAATAATAATAATAAATGAAAAGGATAATAATAATAATTATAATCTTAATAAATGTTTAAGCTACCTTAAAGAAAAAGCTGTAAAAAAAATTATGCTCCATCCAGACCTTGAACCCGTGACCTCATGTAAACCCGACACCCACATAAACCGTCCAGCTATACTCGCTTTTCTGAATTAATTATACAACCTAATTTATTTAACCTATTTTCTGTTAACTTCCCTTTTCACCTTCTGCTTCATAGAATCGAATTCAACCAGAGTACCAATTTAAACATGACACTTTATAGTTTTGATCTTAGGATTTTCAACTAAGTTTAATCGATCTACCCAGGATTTATTTATTCAATCAAACAAACAAAAAGATAAAGAAAATAATAAAAATTAAAGAAAAGCTGTCTGTTTTGGTTCACGATGAACTTCAAATTGGTTTTCGAATTCTAGACAGTTTTAGGTGGTAGTTATAACATGAAATTGATAGTAAATCATTCCTTTAAACTTTTCACATTATCAATTGAACCTGAAATACCAAAACAAGCTCGAATTCTTCAATGAACAAAACGTTTGACCTTTAAAACCCAAACTTTGACTCCGAAATTCAAACTTGTTAAAAGGAATTGAGATTTGATACTCTACAGATAGTTTTAATAGATGAATCCTAACACGACTGCACTTACAGATTTTAAAATGGCTTTCGAAATCGTAGGATTTGACAAGATGACTAAGAACGGAGAACTAGCTGTGTTCTTCATGTTTTCTGTTTTAATTCGAGTAGATGGAAGCTGTTAAGGGCATTTGAAATTTGATATTTGATAATGTGAAGTAATTGGGTATCACTTACAACAAAAATTTATCTTTTATAGCATAATGAAGTCGACAGGTTCATTACACAGACAGAAAACAAAATAAAAAAATAAATAAATAAATAAAAAGGGATATTGATTGATAACTGATTTCGTTTTCTTATGTGATTCTGATTTCTACTCGTGACTAGATCAGAGACAAGGAAATAATATTTGATAAGGATGTTAACTGATTTTAATTATATATCTGATTCTATATATAATATTTATATTAATAATAATTAATAAATATACTAAATATTATAATATGTTAAAAATAATAATACTATTAATACTATTAGTAATAATAAAGAAAAATGGAAGAAAGACAAGGAAATTAGCTGGTGAATTTTATATATCAGATAATACACACGTATTTATATATATTTTTTTATATATAATTTATATTAATAATCATCTTTAAGGAAATTGATAATAATAATAATATTTAATAATATTGCTACTATTAATCATATGGTTAAAATTACACTTTACTACTAGTGATAATAATAATGATATTAACAAATCAGATATAACAAATTTCAGTATTATAACTTTAATGATATTGATATTAACATTAATAATGATAATGAATGTAATAATAATCATATAATAATTATAATTAAACTTGTAGTTACTTTTAAAAATTTATATTACAATTTATATCATATGCTATATGACTACATCTATTGAATATTTATTATTTATATATATTTTATAAATACTTCAATATAGAAATCTTTTATATCTATAATTATGTAAATTTATAATAATATCATATATCTATTTATATATATATATTTATTTTAATAACAACTTAATTATTTTGTTTGTTACCTTACATTTTTAATTCTAATTGATGAACGTATACTTTTTAATTTAATTATATATATATATATATATATATATATATATATATATATATATATATATATATATATATATATATATATATATATATATATATATATATATATATTTACATCATTAATTACACATTGGTTCGTGAATCGTCGAGAATAGTCAAAGGGTAAATAAATACATGAACACACTTCAAAGTTTTTGAGATTTAAATATTACAGACTTTGCTTATCGTGTTAAAATCCTATACAGATTAAGTTTAAATTTGGTCAGAAATTTTTGGGTCGTCACAGTACCTACCCGTTAAAGAAATTTCGTCCCGAAATTTGAGTGAGGTGGTCATGGCTAACAATAAAAATATTTTCATGACGAATATGAGTTGATAAATAGAGTTTTATTACCATTGAGTAATAAAGATAAAATCATTCGATTATTCAAAGTGTACGAATGAAGTTATCACAAAAAGGTGGAAAGAGTAAATGCAGGTTTGTCTTAACCGGTGACTTGGTCACAGTTGATTTCCGGAAATCAAGAAATTTAAAGAAAATCTTCAAAATCTATAAGATCTGATTCTTTGGGATTTATGGGAAATAAGATCTCTATAATTAAATGCGATCACCTGTCTCGATTGCTCTGTCTGGTATTTTCACTATAAATGAACTTCTTCTGTTTCATTATTTCCCATCACTTCCAATTTCTAAATTTTAATTCATTCTTCCAAATCATCAATCAATATGCTTCATCCAGTTTTAATTCTGGATATATTCCTGACTTTCATATTAATCATTCTCCTTTTTCATCTACCACCGGAGGAATCTGTCTATTTCTACTATGCTCTTGGGTTTATAGTGTTTTTAGTTCTCCCGAGTCTTTATATTGTTTTTTGTATTAATATCCACGGTTTGTGACCTCTAAGTTGTTATTGGGCTTTATATTTTCTCTTATATTATAGAGCTCTTTGCATTTTTATCCTCCTCTCGAACTCTGGTAAAGCGAGTAACGGTCAAGAATTCGTAAGTATGAAGTTTCGAATGAAGTTAATGTTCTAAATAAGAAAGAACGTAATAGCACGATTTGATTTGTCAAATTACCAAATTTACTGAGAATAGAACTATCAAGAATATACTTTCCTGATATGTTCAGAAGTTAAGCAGAATGAAAGAGTTATGTAATATGGCACATGATGACGTTATGATCTGTGAATCATCATGTCCCATTAGAAACTCAGCATGACTTACTGTAATATAATCACGTTGATCAAGTGTCATTATATTATACTAACTCATGCATCAGCTCCCAACACTACTTCAAAATATTCGTATTTTAAACTCGAAAGTTTACAGAATATAGAAACTAATAGTTTCTCATATGATGTAACACTGATAGCTCAAAGAGTTAAATGATTTCAGATAAGATTAGTTATGAAAATATATTCAGAAATATCGAGGATATTTATAATGAAAGATACGATAATATCTTTGAATATCTAAGATCAGAGGATGATGGAAACTATTGTCTGCAAGGGTTTAGAGTAAGGAGCAAGATATTCGCTAAAGACTTCAGCAGGCATTGAATCATTTGGATTCTTTGAAGTCAAACTTATTCTTTGCGATTTGTCCACGGCTTCCTTCATAGTTTTGCATAATCCGCTTTTCGGTACTAAATTTTTTATTGAGTGTTTCCAATACTCCATTCTTTATCATCAAACTTTCGACGGTTAAGGTCTTGTACAGTTTTTGCTGCTGTATTCAGCTTTTTCAACATTACGAGTATTGGTTCGCATACTGGGTGTTTTTCAGAGTTTCAGAATGGAAGATCTTAATTCTAGAAGATAATTGTTATATGTATACATATAACTATTGATGTAGAAATGCTACTAGATTTGAAATACTGATTGCTGATTCTCGGTAATTGGTATGGCAATTATCGTTACAAGATGCGGATGAGTACATGATGAGACTTCAAAAGATAAATATAGTGATTTTGTCAGAGAGATTTAAGCCAAGGAGCAACGAGGTTGCTGGTACGTCTGCTGATAATATGATGGAATATAAAAGGTTCCCCGGTAATAATAAAAGAGCACGCATATATATCAAGGTTATAGTAAGGTTGTTTAGAATGAAAAGTCGAAGTTGAATTGTTGGAGCTGTGACAAAATTGACTAATTTGAAAAGAATTGAAATGTTATTTTCGGTAATAACAACGCCAAAGGAGCTAGCTCTGTTATGTGTTAAACATTTACTCAGTTTCTGAGAGTTTTTCAGGTGCATAACTATATGCATCAATCTTTTCTTCCGTAAATGAAGTGCGGTTGGTTCATCCTCTCGATTGAGGTGTTTTCAAGAATCATGAATGGTTTAAACGCAGATTGTAATCGTCAAGATATAAATGAGGTTTAAGCTGAAATCAAGTGGCAAACTTGAAGAATTGTTTAGTTTCATATGTTATAATCAATATTTTAATTCATTTTAATTGTCCAATGATATTAGTCCATAGTCGATAGTCCACAGTTAACAGTCCAATAATTCATATATAATTATATATATAATATTCGAATTAATTAATACGTATCGTGACCCGTATACATCTCAGACTCGATCACAACTCAAACTATATATATTATTGTAGAATCAACCTCAACCCTGTATAGCGAACTCGATCATTACAGCATATAGAGTGTCTATGGTTATTCCAAATAATATATATAGATGCGTCGATATGATATGTCAAAACCTTGTATACGTGTCCCGATATTTAAAGTGCGTAAAATAAATAACAGAAATTAAATGATGATAAATAAAGTGCGTAAAGTAATTAACAAAAATTAAATGACGATAAATAAAATTGCGATAACTAAATTGCGATAAAATAAATTGCGATAAATAAATTGCGATAATTAAATTGCAATAAATAAATTGCGATGAAATAAAATGTAATACGGAATTAACAGTTAGCTAGGAACAGTTAGCTAGGATCTTGTTAGCGTGGATTCTTAACAAAATTTCTCATAGTTAATTTGTCTATTTCTAACAATTTTTATTTTGTTAAATGTTTTCTTCATTATGCCACTTGTTGGATTCTGATAGGTCAAAATCCAAATATGAAATTGAATGAAAATGATTATTCTGCAGTGAACGGATACGTATATCCGTGGTTGTAAGTAGGATAGTAAATGACTGTTGAATTAGATTTGAATGAATGTACAGTGTACTTATTAGTGTGAAATCTGAATATTCCTCGGGTATTACCTACCCGTTAAAATATTTTCACCGTTAACAATTTGTACAAAAGAATTTTTAATTACAATCTTTATGAAAATATAGTTACATATATATTTTCTTCAGATGAAATCATGGACTTAATGAGTTAATATGATATTAAACTCATCTGATTTACGGTTAGAATTAGAGTACATAATCTCTAAAACATTAGAGATTACATAATCGCCATGAAGAACGAAGATAATTGATATAAAATGATACGTAGAATGGTGATTATACTCGAGATACAGAATGAGATGTTGAGGCATGGATTGTTGATGGTACTTGTGATATTACTGATGGTACTGTTGGTGCCGGTGATGTTGCTGAAGCTGGTAAATTTTGCACCATATTCTCCAAATTGATTATTCGAGCGCGAAGTTCATTGACTTATTCTATTATTCCGAAATGATTGTCGGTCGAAACGAGCAGATGAATAAGGTTTAGAATTTTAGATAGAATATAATCGTGGCGAGATACTCTGGAAATGAGAGAGTAAATGGTATTACGAACAGGTTCACCGGTAAGTGCTTCAGGTTATTCGTCAAGAGGGCAATGTGGTGGATGGAAGGGATCACCTTCTTCTTGTCTCCAATGACTAAGTATATTACGAACCCATATGATGAATTGGAGATGGATGATTGGTTGATTCATTCTGGTGACGCTGTTTCCGGAGCTTAGGTGAATATCCGTGTCGGAATAACTGTCGAAATCTAAGGAATTCGAACTGGTTGAGGGATTCATCTCGTACGATCAGATGAAGGATTTTCGATAAGAAATAAATTATAGGATGTAGATTAGTACCCTGCAATACATAATTTACATATGCATATATAATACTAAAATTCTATAAGTTACGGAGGAATCTACGGAAGCTGTCAGGCAATGGTAACAATAACAGATACGCTAAGATATGAATTTATCTATACACTGTCTATGCAGTAGAGGCAGTAAGACATGTCTAGACTAACAATAATAAGCAGATAATTTCCTAAGGATGATAAGCAGATGATTTTCGACTAGAAATGATAAGTAAAATTTTTGACATGCAGACACGGTCGAAGTCCAGACTCACTAATGCATCCTAACGACTTATCAGTTAGACACACAAATGCAGACCTGGTTCGCTAAGACCACTGCTCTGATACCAACTGAAAGGACCCGTCCTAATCCATCTGGACAAAGTCTTCAACAGCTGGTCCCATTGCGAGGTTCTGACCTCTATATGCTCTGAATGACTCCATATAATATGAGCAAATGCACAGCGGAAGATTTCTTTCATACCTGAGAATAAACATGCTTTAAAGTGTCAACCAAAAGGTTGGTGAGTTCATAAGTTTATCGTAAACAATAAAATTCATCATTTTGATAGACCACAAGAGTTAAATCCTGCATGGTACAAATGAGCCCGAATCCTATACCCTCCTGTAATGTACATGCGATATCTTTTAAATATAGTACACCTTTCTCGTGTAAGAAATCATCTTTCATAAATCTTAGTAACCGTACACATATCTTGTGCACAAAGATAACATACACATAACCTGTGTATAAAAATCATTCTCTCGATACATAACATTCACATCAATTGGTGGCAATTATCATGTTCACATAATTCAATGGTGGAAATTATCATGTCCACATAATTCAATGGTGGCAATTATCATGTCCACATAATTCAATAGTGGCAATTATCATGTCCACATAATTCAATAATAATCCGCAGAACTTCTGTCTGCATAATAATTCATTCGAGAAATGTTTTGCTTGTGTCTATCTCGTCAAACATTTATAAAAGAATTTCATGTATTCGCAGTTCAAAATATATTTCAAAGGCATTTAATAAAGCAGTTGTAAAAACAGCGCATGTATTCTCAGTCCCAAAAATGTAAAGAGTAAAAGGGGGCAAATGAACTCACAATACGATATTTTGTAGTAAAAATATGCCTACGACGGAACTGAACAATGCAGGGTTGGCCTCGGATTCACGAACCTATATCATTTGTATATATTAATACATATGATCGTAATCGAACAAGTTTATATATATATATATATATATATATATATATATATATATATATATATATATATATATATATATATATATATATATATATATATATATATATATATATATAATACTAATTATATTATTTTCATATGTCTCACATATTTATTTTGTATATAAAACTAGTAATGTTGTTATGTTATATGTTTTAAATATATTTTTATATATGTATATATCATTTGTTTGTTAAAAATAGTAATTTTAGTAATACTACGATTATATTAATATTGGTAAAAATGATAAATCATAATTCTTAATATTACTAAATAAGGTAGTGTTGTTAATAATTATTTTAATGATATTTATAATAATAACTGTAAAATATTAATTTTTCGTTTAATGATACTTAATAATAATGATTTTAGCAATTACATATTAGTAACACTTATTATAATATAAATAATCATACTTATAATGATAATGATACTAATAATAATAACAATATTAATGGTAATACTTATAACAATAATAATAACTATTTTAATGCTTATAACAATGTTAATAATAATAATAATACTAATAATGATCATAATTATAATAGTAATACATATAGTAATAATAGTAATAATAATAATGATAATAATAATAATACTAAGTAATGATATTTAGTAATAATAATAATAAATGAAAAGGATAATAATAATAATTATAATCTTAATAAATGTTTAAGCTACCTTAAAGAAAAGGCTGTAAAAAAAATATGCTCCATCCAGACCTCGAACCCGTGACCTCATGTAAACCCGACACCCACAAAAACCATCCAGCTATACTCGCTCTTCTGCTTTAATTATACAACCTAATTTATTTAACCTATTTTCTATTAACTTCCCTTTTCACCTTTTGCTTCATAGAATCGAATTCAACTAGAGTACCAATTTAAACATGACACTTTATAGTTTTGATCTTAGGATTTTCAACTAAGTTTAATCGATCTACCCAGGATTTATTTATTCAATCAAACAAACAAAAAGATAAAGAAAATAATAAAAATAAAAGAAAAGCTGTCTGTTTTGGTTCACGATGAACTTCAAATCGGTTTTTGAATTCTAGACAGTTTTAGGTGGTAGTTATAACATGAATTTGATAGTAAATCATTCCTTTAAACTTTTCACATTATCAATTGAACCTGAAATACCAAAACAAGCTCGAATTCTTCAATGAACAAAACGTTTGACCTTTAAAACCCAAACTTTGACTCCGAAATTCAAACTTGTTAAAAGGAATTGAGATTTGATACTCTACAGATAGTTTTAATAGATGAATCCTAACACGGCTACACTTACAGATTTTAAAATGGCTTTCGAAATCGTAGGATTTGACAAGATGACTAAGAACAGAGAACTAGCTGTGTTCTTCATGTTTTCTATTTTAATTCGAGTAGATGGAAGCTGTTAAGGGCATTTGAAATTTGATATTTAATAATGTGAAGTAATTGGGTATCACTTACAACAAAAATTTATCTTTTATAGCATAATGAAGTCGACAGGTTCATTACACAGACAGAAAACAAAATAAATAAATAAATAAATAAATAAAAAGGGATATTGATTGATAACTGATTTCGTTTTCTTATGTGATTCTGATTTCTACTCGTGACTAGATCAGAGACAAGGAAATAATATTTGATAAGGATGTAAACTAATTTTAATTATATATCTGATTCTATATATAATATTTATATTAATAATAATTAATAAATATACTAAATATTATAATATGTTAAAAATAATAATACTATTAATACTATTAGTAATAGTAAAGAAAAATGGAAGAAAGACAAGGAAATTAGCTGGTGAATTTTATATATCAGATAATACACACGTATTTATATATATATTTTTTTATATATAATTTATATTAATAATCATCTTTAAGGAAATTGATAATAATAATATTTAATAATATTGCTACTATTAATCATATGGTTAAAATTACAATTTACTACTAGTGATAATAATAATAATGATATTAACAAATCAGATATAACAAATTTCAGTATTATAACTTTAATGATATTTATATTAATATTAATAATGATAATGAATGTAATAATAATTATAATTAAACTTGTAGTTACTTTTAAAAATTTTATATTACAATTTATATCATATGCTATATGACTACATCTATTGAATATTTATTATTTATATATTTTATAAATACTTCAATATAGAAATCTTTTATATCTATAATTATGTAAATTTATAATAATATCATATATCTATTTATATTTATTTATTTTAATAACAACTTAATTATTTTGTTTGTTACCTTACATTTTTAATTCTAATTGATGAACGTATACTTTTTAATTTAAATTATTATATATACACTTGTATATATATATATATATATATATATATATATATATATATATATATATATATATATATATATATATATATATATATATATATATATATATATATATATATATATATTTACATCATTAATTACACATTGGTTCGTGAATCGTCGAGAATAGTCAAAGGGTAAATAAATACATGAACACACTTCAAAGTTTTTGAGATTTCAATATTACAGACTTTGCTTATCGTGTCAAAATCCTATAAAGATTAAGTTTAAATTTGATCGAAAATTTCCGGGTCGTCACACTTTCTCCCTCAACTCATACTTTAAAGCATTCATTAATATGCTCCATCCAGTGCTGATTCTTGATATACTCCTCACTTTCATTTCTGTCGTTCTTCTTTTTCATCTGCCGCCGGAGGATTTTATTTATTTTTACTATTACCTTGGGGTTATAGTAATTTTAATTCTCCCGTGCCTTTACGTGGCAATACTATTGATATGCACGGTGTGTAATTTATGTGTTGTTGTCGAACTTTATATTTTCTTTTATATTCAAGAGTCCCATACTTTTGTCTCCTCCTCTCGACTTCAAGTCAAGCGAGTAATGGTCCAGAATTCGTAGGTATGAAGTTCGGAATGAACATAGTTAATGTTCTAAGAATGAAATGGTAATGGCACGATTTTGATTTGTCAAATTACCAGAATACCTCGAAAATGACCGATTCATCAAGAAATATTTTCTTGATATTTTAGAGGTTAAATAGAATGTAAGAGTCGTGTAACATGGCACATGATGACGTAATGATCTGTGAATCATCACATTCCATTTAGAAACTCAGCATGACTTACTGTAATATAATCACGTTGATTAAGTGTCATTATATTATACTCACTCATGCTTCAGTTCCCAACACTACTTCAAAAACATTCTTATCTTAAACTCGAAGGTTTCAGAATTTAGAAATTAAAATAATTTCTTTTATGATGTGATGCAGATAGCGCAAAGAGGTAAATGATTTCAGATAAGAATAATTATGGAAATATCTTCAGAAATATGGAGGATATTTATAATGAAAGATACGACGATATCTTAGAATTTCTAATATCAGAGGATGATGAAGAATATTGTCCGCAAGGGTTTAGAGTCAGGAGCAAGGTATTCGTTAATGACTTCAGCAGATATTGAATCATTTGGATTCTTTGAAGGCCGGTTTAGTCTTTGTGATTTGTCCACAGCCTCCTTCATACTTTGCTCAATCCGTTTTCCTGTTCCAAATCTTCTCTTTTTCTGAACTTTGCCAACTCACTATTCTTTATCATCAAACTTTTTACTGTTAAGGTCGTTTACAGTCTTTGCTGCTTCATCAGTATTTTTTCAAAATTTCGAGAATTAGTTCGCAGTTTAGGGTGTTTTTCAGAAACCTCACAATCACAGTATGTAAGTACAAGAGATAGACGTTATAGGTACACATATAACTGTTGGCGTATACATGCTGCGAGATTTCAAATTTACTGATTGCTAATTCCCGATGATTCATATGACAATTCTCGTTACAATATGCAGATGAGTAAATGATGGGGTTTTGATAATTATAAAGATTTTTTTTTCGAAAAGTCAAAGATCAGTGAAGTTGTTAGTAAGTTTATTGCTAATGTGGTGGAACATAAACGGTTCTTCGGTAACGATAGCGAAAAGGGCAACGTATATATCAAGGTTATAATAAGGCTGTTTCGACTGAAAAGTCGAAGTTGACTTGCTGGAGCTGTGACAAAACTGACTACTTTGGAAAAGAATTGAAAAGTTATTTTAGCTAATAAATGTCAAAGGATCTGACATGGATACGTGTTAAACTATGACTTTGGTTTCAAGAGTTTTCAGGTACATAACTGTGGGTAATATGTGATTGGATCATCATCTCGATTGCTCATTATTTGAAGTGTCTTCCGGAATTTCTGAGGGTTTGAACACATATCGTAATCGTTAATATATATATATATATATATATATATATATATATATATATATATATATATATATATATATATATATATATTGAAATGTCCCGTTCTTATTGATTAAAAACGTTCCATATTAATTGATTTCGTTGCGAGGTTTTGACCTCTATATGAGACGTTTTTCAAAGACTGCATTCATTTTTAAAACAAACCATAACCTTTATTTCATAGATAAAGGTTTAAAAAGCTTTACGTAGATTATCAAATAATGATAATCTAAAATATCCTGTTTACACACGACCATTACATAATGGTTTACAATACAAATATGTTACAACAAAATAAGTTTCTTGAATGCAGTTTTTACACAATATCATACAAGCATGGACTCCAAATCTCGTCCTTATTTAAGTATGCGACAGCGGAAGCTCTTAATAATCACCTGAGAATAAACATGCTTAAAACGTCAACAAAAATGTTGGTGAGTTATAGGTTTAACCTATATATATATCAAATCATAATAATAGACCACAAGATTTCATATTTCAATACACATCCCATACATAGAGATAAAACTCATTCATATGGTGAACACCTGGTAACCGACATTAACAAGATGCATATATAAGAATATCTCCATCATTCCGGGACACCCTTCAGATATGATATAAATTTCGAAGTACTAAAGCATCCGGTACTTTGGATAGGGTTTGTTAGGCCCAATAGATCTATCATTAGGATTCGCGTCAATTAGGGTGTCTGTTCCCTAATTCTTAGATTACCAGACTTAATAAAAAGGGGCATATTCGATTTCGATAATTCAACCATAGAATGTAGTTTCACGTACTTGTGTCTATTTTGTAAATCATTTATAAAACCTGCATGTATTCTCATCCCAAAAATATTAGATTTTAAAAGTGGGACTATAACTCACTTTCACAGATTTTTACTTCGTCGGGAAGTAAGACTTGGCCACTGGTTGATTCACGAACCTATAACAATATATACATATATATCAAAGTATGTTCAAAATATATTTACAACACTTTTAATATATTTTGATGTTTTAAGTTTATTAAGTCAGCTGTCCTCGTTAGTAACCTACAACTAGTTGTCCACAGTTAGATGTACAGAAATAAATCGATAAATATTATCTTGAATCAATCCACGACCCAGTGTATACGTATCTCAGTATTGATCACAACTCAAACTATATATATTTTGGAATCAACCTCAACCCTGTATAGCTAACTCCAACATTCACATATAGAGTGTCTATGGTTGTTTCGAAATATATATAGATGTGTCGACATGATAGGTCGAAACATTGTATACGTGTCTATGGTATCTTAAGATTACATAATATACAATACAAGTTGATTAAGTTATGGTTGGAATAGATTTGTTACCAATTTTCACGTAGCTAAAATGAGAAAAATTATCCAATCTTGTTTTACCCATAACTTCTTCATTTTAAATCCGTTTTGAGTGAATCAAATTGCTATGGTTTCATATTGAACTCTATTTTATGAATCTAAACAGAAAAAGTATAGGTTTATAGTCGGAAAAATAAGTTACAAGTCGTTTTTGTAAAGGTAGTCATTTCAGTCGAAAGAACGACGTCTAGATGACCATTTTAGAAAACATACTTCCACTTTGAGTTTAACCATAATTTTTGGATATAGTTTCATGTTCATAATAAAAATCATTTTCTCAGAATAACAACTTTTAAATCAAAGTTTATCATAGTTTTTAATTAACTAACCCAAAACAGCCAGCGGTGTTACTGCGACAGCGTAAATCCGGTTTTACGGTGTTTTTCGTGTTTCCAGGTTTTAAATCATTAAGTTAGCATATCATATAGATATAGAACATGTGTTTAGTTGATTTTAAAATTCAAGTTAGAAGGATTAACTTTTGTTTGCGAACAAGTTTAGAATTAACTAAACTATGTTCTAGTGATTACAAGTTTCAACCTTCGAATAAGATAGCTTTATATGTATGAATTGAATGATGGTATGAACATCATTACTACCTTAAGTTCCTTGGATAAACCTACTGGAAAAGAGAAAAATGGATCTAGCTTCAACGGATCCTTGGATGGCTCGAAGTTCTTGAAGCAGAATCATGACACGAAAACAAGTTCAAGTAAGATCATCACTTGAAATAAGATTGTTATAGTTATAGAAATTGAACCAAAGTTTGAATATGATTATTACCTTGTATTAGAATGATAACCTACTGTAAGAAACAAAGATTTCTTGAGGTTGGATGATCACCTTACAAGATTGGAAGTGAGCTAGAAAACTTGAAAGTATTCTTGATTTTATGTAACTAAAACTTGTAAAATATATGAAGAACACTTAGAACTTGAAGATAGAACTTGAGAGAGATCAATTATATGAAGAAAATTGAAGAATGAAAGTGTTTGTAGGTGTTTTTGTTCGTTGGTGTATGGATTAGATATAAAGGATATGTAATTTTGTTTTCATGTAAATAAGTCATGAATGATTACTCATATTGTTTGTAATTTTATGAGATATTTCATGCTAGTTGCCAAATGATGGTTCCCACATGTGTTAGGTGACTCACATGGGCTGCTAAGAGCTGATCATTGGAGTGTATATACCAATAGTACATACATCTAAAAGCTGTGTATTGTACGAGTACGAATACGGGTGCATACGAGTAGAATTGTTGATGAAACTGAACGAGGATGTAATTGTAAGCATTTTTGTTAAGTAGAAGTATTTTGATAAGTGTCTTGAAGTCTTTCAAAAGTGTATGAATACATATTATAACACTACATGTATATACATTTTAACTGAGTCGTTAAGTCATCGTTAGTCGTTACATGTAAATGTTGTTTTGAAACCTTTAGGTTAACGATCTTGTTGAATGTTGTTAACCCATTGTTTATTATAACAAATGAGATGTTAAATTGTTATATTATCATGATATTATGATATATAATATATCTTAGTATGATGTATATACAGTTAAATGTCGTTACAACGATAATCGTTACATATATGTCTCGTTTCGAAATCATTAAGTTAGTAGTCTTATTCTTACATATGTATTTCATTGTTAATACACTTAATAATATATTTACTTATCATTTAACATAATTAACCAAGTGTATCAATATCTTAATATGATTCATATGTACCTAGTAAGACGTTGTTATAACGATAATCGTTATATATATCGTTTTCGAGTTTCTTAAATTAATAGTCTCATTTTTATGTATATAACTCATTGTTAAAATACCTAATGAGATACATACTTATAATAAAAACATGTTAACTATATATATAACCATATATATGTCATCGTATAATTTTTACAGGTTTTAACGTACGTGAATCACCGGTCAACTTGGGTGGTCAATTGTCTATATAAAACATATTTCAATTAATCAAGTCTTAACAAGTTTGATTTCTTAACATGTTGGAAACATTTAATCATGTAAATATCAATCTCATTTAATATATATAAACATGGAAAAGTTCGGGTCACTACAGTACCTACCCGTTAAAAAATTTCGTCCCAAAATTTTAAGCTGTTGAAGGTGTTGACGAATCTTCTGGAAATAGATGCGGGTATTTCTTCTTCATCTGATCTTCATGCTCCCAGGTGAACTCGGGTCCTCTACGAGCATTCCATCGAACCTTAACAATTGGTATCTTGTTTTGCTTAAGTCTTTTAACCTCACGATCCATTATTTCGACGGGTTCTTCGATGAATTGAAGTTTTTCATTGATTTGGATTTCATCTAACGGAATAGTGAGATCTTCTTTAGCAAAACATTTCTTCAAATTCGATACGTGGAAAGTGTTATGTACACCCGCGAGTTGTTGAGGTAACTCAAGTCGGTAAGCTACTGGTCCGACACGATCAATAATCTTGAATGGTCCAATATACCTTGGATTTAATTTCCCTCGTTTACCAAATCGAACAATGCCTTTCCAAGGTGCAACTTTAAGCATGACCATCTCTCCAATTTCAAATTCTATATCTTTTCTTTTAATGTCAGCGTAGCTCTTTTGTCGACTTTGGGCGGTTTTCAACCGTTGTTAAATTTGGATGATCTTCTCGGTAGTTTCTTGTATAATCTCCGGACCCGTAATCTGTCTATCCCCTACTTCACTCCAACAAATCGGAGACCTGCACTTTCTACCATAAAGTGCTTCAAACGGCGCCATCTCAATGCTTGAATGGTAGCTGTTGTTGTAGGAAAATTCTGCTAACGGTAGATGTCGATCCCAACTGTTTCCGAAATCAATAACACATGCTCGTAGCATGTCTTCAAGCGTTTGTATCGTCCTTTCACTCTGCCCATCAGTTTGTGAATGATAGGCAGTACTCATGTCTAGACGAGTTCCTAATGCTTGCTGTAATGTCTGCCAGAATCTTGAAATAAATCTGCCATCCCTATCAGAGATAATAGAGATTGGTATTCCATGTTTGGAGACGACTTCCTTCAAATACAGTCGTGCTAACTTCTCCATCTTGTCATCTTCTCTTATTGGCAGGAAGTATGCTGATTTGGTGAGACGATCAACTATTACCCAAATAGTATCAAAACCACTTGCAGTCCTTGGCAATTTAGTGATGAAATCCATGGTAATGTTTTCCCATTTCCATTCCGGAATTTCGGGTTGTTGAAGTAGACCTGATGGTTTCTGATGCTCAGCTTTAACCTTAGAACACATCAAACATTCTCCTACGTATTTAGCAACATCGGCTTTCATATCCGGCCACCAAAAATGTTTCTTGAGATCCTTGTACATCTTCCCCGTTCCAGGATGTATTGAGTATCTGGTTTTATGAGCTTCTCTAAGTACCATTTCTCTCATATCTCCAAATTTTGGTACCCAAATCCTTTCAGCCCTATATCGGGTTCCGTCTTCCCGAATATTAAGATGCTTCTCCGATCCTTTGGGTATTTCATCCTTTAAATTTCCCTCTTTTAAAACTCCTTGTTGCGCCTCCTTTATTTGAGTAGTAAGGTTATTATGAATCATTATATTCATAGATTTTACTCGAATGGGTTCTCTGTCCTTCCTGCTCAAGGCATCGGCTACCACATTTGCCTTCCTTGGGTGGTAACGAATCTCAAAGTCGTAATCATTCAACAATTCAATCCTCCTACGCTGCCTCATATTCAGTTGTTTCTGATTAAATATGTGTTGAAGACTTTTGTGGTCGGTATATATAATACTTTTGACCCCATATAAGTAGTGCCTCCAAGTCTTTAATGCAAAAACAACCGCGCCTAATCCCAAATCATGCGTCGTATAATTTTGCTCGTGAATATTCAATTGTCTAGAGGCATAAGCAATCACCTTCGTTCGTTGCATTAATACACAACCGAGACCTTGCTTTGATGCGTCACAATAAATCACAAAATCATCATTCCCTTCAGGCAATGACAATATAGGTGCCGTAGTTAGCTTTTTCTTCAATAACTGAAACGCTTTCTCTTGTTCATCCTTTCATTCAAATTTCTTCCCTTTATGCGTTAATGCAGTCAAGGGTTTTGCTATTCTGGAAAAGTCTTGGATGAACCTTCTGTAGTAACCAGCTAGTCCTAAAAACTGGCGTATGTGTTTCGGAGTTTTCGGGGTTTCCCACTTTTCAACAGTTTCTATCTTTGCCGGATCCACCTTAATACCTTCTTTGTTCACTATGTGACCGAGGAATTAAACTTCTTCCAACCAAAATGCACACTTTGAAAACTTAGCGTACAATTCTTCCTTCCTCAATACTTCTAACACCTTTCTCAAATGTTCACCGTGTTCTTGGTCATTCTTTGAGTAAATAAGTATGTCATCAATGAAAACAATGACAAACTTGTCAAGGTATGGTCCACACACTCGGTTCATAAGGTCCATGAACACAGCTGGTGCATTAGTTAAACCAAACGGCATGACCATAAATTCGTAATGACCGTAACGTGTTCTGAAAGCAGTCTTTGGAATATCATCTTCTTTCACCCGCATTTGATGATACCCGGAACGTAAGTCGATCTTTGAATAAACAGACGAGCCTTGTAGTTGATCAAATAAGTCGTCGATTCTCGGTAGTGGGTAGCGGTTCTTGATGGTAAGTTTGTTCAACTCTCGGTAGTCGATACACAACCTGAATGTACCATCTTTCTTCTTGACAAACAAAACAGGAGCTCCCCACGGTGATGTGCTTGGTCGAATGAAACCACGCTCTAAAAGTTCTTGTAATTGGCTTTGCAGTTCTTTCATCTCGCTGGGTGCGAGTCGGTAAAGAGCACGAGCTATTGGTGCAGCTCCTGGTACAAGATCTATTTGAAATTCAACGGATCGATGTGGGGGTAATCCCGGTAATTCTTTCGGAAATACATCGGGAAATTCTTTTACAATGGGAACATCATTGATGCTCTTTTCTTCAGTTTGTACTTTCTCGAAGTGTGCTAGAACAGCATAGCAACCTTTTCTTATTAGTTTTTGTGCCTTTAAATTACTAATAAGATGTAGCTTCGTGTTGCCCTTTTCTCCGTACACCATTAAGGGTTTTCCTTTTTCTCGTATAATGCGAATTGCATTTTTGTAACAGACGATCTCTGCTTTCACATCTTTCAACCAGTCCATACCGATTATCACATCAAAACTCCCTAACTCTACTGGTATCAAATCAATCTTAAATTTTTCGCTAACCAGTTTAATTTCTCGATTCCGACATATATTATCTGCTGAAATTAATTTACCATTTGCTAATTCGAGTAAAAATTTACTATCCAAAGGCGTCAATGGACAACTTAATTTAGCACAAAAATCTCTACTCATATAGCTTCTATCCGCACCCGAATCAAATAAAACGTAAGCAGATTTATTGTCAATAAGAAACGTACCCGTAACAAGCTCCGGGTCTTCCTGTGCCTCTGCCGCATTAATATTGAAAACTCTTCCGCGGCCTTGTCCATTCGTGTTCTCCTGGTTCGGGCAATTTCTAATAATGTGGCCCGGTTTTCCACATTTATAACAAACTGCATTGGCATAACTTGCTCCGACACTACTTGCTCCGCCATTACTCGTTCCGACACCATTTGTTCCTTTCGTTCTATTAACCCCTGGTCCGTAGACCTCACACTTCACCGCGCTATGACCATTTCTTTTACACTTGTTGCAAAATTTGGTGCAGAACCCCGAGTGATACTTTTCACACCTTTGGCATAGCTGCTTCTGATTGTTGTTGTTGTTGCGGTTATTATTGTTGTTGGGATGATTGTTGTAGTTGCTGTTGTTGTTGTTGTTGTTGTTGTTGGGCCATTTGTTGTAGTTGCGATTGATGTTGCGATTGTTGGGATAATTGTTGCGATTATTGTTGTAATTGCTGTTGTTGTTGTATTGGTGATTCTTATCACCGTTTTCCTCCCACTTTCTTTTGACTTGCTTCACATTGGCCTCTTCAGCAGTCTGTTCTTTAATTCTTTCTTCAATCTGGTTCACTAGTTTGTGAGCCATTCTACATGCCTGTTGTATAGAGGCGGGCTCGTGTGAACTTATATCTTCTTGGATTCTTTCCGGTAATCTGTAGCGACCCGACCAAATCATGTTTGACGGCGCCGTCTACTTAGGTCCCGTTACGTGGTCATAAGTCTTTAAGACAAAGTTTGACCAAAGTATGTCGCCTTCATTTCAAAAATAAAGATTGTTCCCAAAGTTTACAAGAATTGTTCAACCAATAGTTAAGTTACAACGTTATAATACGAATGAAATCTAGGCGACACGGTTTAAAGTAAAGTCAAAAGACGCTCCATGAAATGCACATATACCCGACATCCAATGCAAGTATCAAATAATGAGCGGAAGCATGTATCATGTATCGTTCAAGGACCTGAGAAAAACATAAAAATCTGTCAACGAAAACGTTGGTGAAATCATAGGTTTAAGTAAGTAAGTACAAGTGAACCACAAGATTTGCATCAATGAAATAATAGTAATACATTCCAAAAGTTTGTTTCACGAGCACCCAATTATCAATGCTTAACATTTCCTTCCATTGAACCCCATCACTTAGTGCTAGAACGTACACTGTTTCTCGAAAATATATTTCATTCGTAAACGGTAGCGAACCGTTTGAATGAGGGTTTGTCAAACCCATATGGATCCATACAACATAAGTTCTCGCTTACACCCGGCAAGTGTAACTAATGATAATCGAATTGAGGATTTTGTTCTAAACTCGTATGTAGAATGTTTGTTTTCCTGTACTTGTGTTCACTTAGTAAAAGAAATGTTTATGTTTTCTCATCCCAAATGTAAGTTCAAAAAGAGTAAAAGTGGGACTATGATCTCACCTTGTATGCACGAACCAAAAAGTACTTCGACAAGTAAACGTGCAGTAACAATGCTAGTCTTGACCTAAACAAATAGGTTGTATCAATAACGAAAGTCACGAGGGGTCAAAGTTGTTCAATTAGTCCTATGGCTCAATACGACTCGATTACGAAGCATGTGAAGCAAATAGTCAAGTTTCATGCAAGGTGCACGTATAGAAACAAGTTAGAAAGATTACATAAGTAATTGGTCAAGTTTGATTAAAAGTCAAACTTGGTCGGGTCAAAGTCAACGAAAAAGTCAACACGTTCGGGTCGGGCCTCGAACGAATTTTCTGAAGTTTTTAATCATATATAAGCATGTTGGAACAAGTCTCATGTGAAACGGAGGTCTAGAACGTCCCAAACATTTTTCGTTAAATGACAACCAAAACAGCCCACTTTAGGCTTATGGGACGGCGTCCCAAAAGGCCTAGACGGCGTCCCAATAGGAAGGTTGGGACGGCGTCCCAGGTTGCTAGACGGCGTCCCAACATAAAGATTGGGACGGCGTCCCAAGTTGCAAGACGGCGTCCTGGTTGGGTTGCAGGCCCTGTTTGCTGCAACTCTAAGTGCACGAACCAACAATCAAACCAACCCAAATTACAAACCGCAAACAATTAGAACATGTATTTTATATCACCGGAAAGGTAATTTGACGAGGAAAACACCTAGACACATTTCATCAAGCAATTCAACACTTACACACCCCAAAACCGCATTTAAACATCCATAATCAAGGTTCAAGTTCCAAATATGCATTTCATGATTCGGGCAACCAATTTACATGTACGATATGCCGTTTCGAAGGTAATTAAGCATACAACACAACTTAACACTTATAATTAACACTTCATGTCATTTAATGCATCAAAATCCATTCCTAGTTCATGAAACCCTAACCAAAAGTTACCAAATTTCATAATCAAGTTTAAGAGGTTTCTTTGATCAATCTTTACATCATAATGAAGCTAGTAACACTAGGAACAAGATTAAAACATGAAGTCTTAGCATCTAACAACACATGAACACTTAAAACTCAAGATTAAGCATGTTAACTTTCCATATGAACTAGTTACTCCAAAATACCAAAAACGAGCATACAAAACACATAAACAAACTAGACTTGAGCCATAGATACTAATTAACAAACTTATAACTTAAAAATCTCAAGAACACAAAGATTAGTGATTTTAGAAAGTTACCCAAAATTGATGAAATCGGTATGGAATCGAAGAGGAGATCACGAGGAGTTCAAATATGTATTTTGTTTGGCAAGAAGATCACTAGCTCGGTTTTGGATGATGAATCTTTGTTCTTGAAGTTGAGAGGAAAAGTTGAAGTATTAAGAAATTGGAAGAGATGAATGAATGGATAGAATGAGAGTTTGACTCTTTGACCTAGTCACAAGTTTCAACATTTGGCAAGATTGGTCCCTCAACTTAAATCGGGTGCGGGAATTACCTAACAAGATAATTCAAACGCATATTAACGAGATGTGTTATAAACATCTAACGGAACTTAAATAGTTAAACGGAAAAGTTGACGGAAAAAGGCGGGATGTTACATTACCTACACCTTAAAAGAAATTTCGTCCCGAAATTTAGGTAGGCGTAGTAGTCGTTGTTTCTTCCTCGAGATCTTGCGTTTCCGAATTCACGAATAGATGAGGATACTTCCTTTGCATTTGATCTTGTCTTTCCCAAGTAAACTCGGGTCCTCTTTTGGCATTCCAACGAACCTTGACAATCGGAATTCGGCTTTGTTTCAATGTCTTGACGGAGGTGTCCACAATTTCAACCGGTTCCTCCACAAAATGAAGTTTGTCATCAATAGTAAGTTCTTCGAGAGGGATGACGATATCGGGTTCGGCAAGACACTTTTTCAAGTTAGATACATGGAAGGTAGGATGAACGGAGTTCAATTGAGGCGGAAGATCTAAACGATAAGCAACGGTTCCAATACGCTCCAAGATTTCGAAAGGACCAATATACCGCGGATTTAGCTTCCCGCGTTTCCCAAAACGGATTACACCCTTCCAAGGTGCGACTTTTAACATTACTCGGTCACCGACTTGAAATTCAAGATCGTTGCGTCGTTTGTCGGTATAGCTCTTTTGACGACTTCGGGCCGTCCTAAGCCTATCTCGGATTTGAACGATTTTCTCGGTGGTTTCGTGAATGAGTTCGGGTCCGGTGATTTGCACGTCGCCTACCTCGGCCCAACAAAGAGGTGAACGACATTTGCGGCCATATAGCGCTTCAAAGGGTGCGGCTTTAATACTCGCGTGATAACTATTGTTGTAAGAGAACTCGGCGAGAGGTAAGTGCTTGTCCCAAGTTTTTCCGAAATCAACCACGCAAGCTCGTAACATGTCCTCTAAGGTTTGAATTGTACGTTCGCTTTGTCCATCGGTTTGAGGATGATATGCGGTGCTCATGTCTAAACGTGTTCCCAACGCTTCTTGCAATGTACGCCAAAATCTAGAAACGAAACGGCCATCTCGGTCGGAGATAATCGATAAAGGTACACCGTGTCGGGCTACGATCTCCTTAATGTAAAGTTGTGCAAGTTTCTCCATTTTGTCCGTTTCTTTCATGGCCAGGAAGTGTGCGGATTTGGTGAGACGGTCAACAATAACCCAAATGGTATCATAACCGCCCGTCGTTTTTGGTAGTTTGGTGATAAAATCCATCGTTATCCTTTCCCACTTCCATT
This sequence comes from Rutidosis leptorrhynchoides, assembly GCF_046630445.1. Classification (NCBI taxonomy): domain Eukaryota; kingdom Viridiplantae; phylum Streptophyta; class Magnoliopsida; order Asterales; family Asteraceae; genus Rutidosis; species Rutidosis leptorrhynchoides. The sequence goes on along the minus strand of NC_092338.1, from coordinate 85,488,864 downwards.
GCGGGATCTCGGGTTGTCGAAGTAGTCCGGACGGTCTTTGGTGTTCAGCTTTGACTTTGGAACATGTCAAACACTTGGAAACATAAGTAGCTACGTCCCTTTTGATGTTCGGCCACCAATATAGCTGTTTAAGGTCGTGGTACATCTTATTGGCACCGGGGTGAATCGAGTATCGTGACTTATGGGCTTCATCTAAAATAAGGCTTCGTAGGTCCCCATAACTAGGCACCCAAATCCTTCCGGCGAAATATCGGAGTCCGGTTTCTTTAACTTCGAATCGAGAGGTGAGGACGTTCAAGTGTTCGAGAGAGATGTTTGCATCCTTGAGAGCCTCATCTTGGGCTACCCGAATTTGGCTATTAAGGTTTGTGTGGATGGTGATGTTTAAGGCTCGGACACGAAGAGGCACCACTCTTTCTTTTCGACTTAAGGCATCGGCTACTACATTTGCCTTCCCGGGATGGTAACGAAGCTCGCAATCGTAATCGTTTAAGGTTTCAATCCACCTTCGTTGTCTCATGTTTAGTTGCTTTTGATCGAAAATGTGTTGAAGGCTTTTGTGATCGGTGAAGATAGTACTCTTGGTTCCATAAAGATAGTGTCTCCACATTTTAAGTGCAAAGACGACGGCTCCGAGTTCGAGATCATGCGTCGTGTAGTTTCGTTCATGGATTTTGAGTTGTCGAGAAGCATAAGCAATGACTTTCGTTCGTTGCATCAATACACACCCAAAACCATGTTTCGAGGCATCACAATATACAACAAAGTCATCATTGCCTTCGGGAAGTGACAAGATAGGAGCGGTGGTTAGCTTCGTTTTCAAGATTTGGAATGCGGATTCATGTTCGGTCGCCCAAATGAATTTCTTTCCCTTGTGAGTCAATGCGGTTAGAGGACGTGCAACCAAAGAGAAATTTTCGATGAATCTACGATAGTACCCGGCGAGACCCAAAAATTGACGAATGTGAGTAGGAGTAGTAGGAGTCTCCCATTTACTAATGGCTTCGATCTTCGTGGGATCGACTTTAATACCTTGATCACTTACAACATGACCAAGAAATTGAACTTCCTTTAACCAAAATTCACACTTGGAGAATTTGGCATAGAGTTGTTCTTGTCTTAAAAGTTCAAGCACAAGTCGGAGATGTTGTTCGTGCTCTTCTTCATTTTTAGAATAGATCAATATGTCATCGATGAACACAATAACGAATTTATCGAGATACGGTTTGCACACGCGGTTCATAAGATCCATGAACACCGCCGGTGCGTTAGTGAGACCAAATGGCATGACAAGGAATTCATAACTACCATAACGAGTTCGGAAAGCGGTTTTGGAGACATCTTCCCCCTTAACCCTCAATTGATGATAACCTGAGCGGAGATCGATTTTCGAATATACACAAGACCCTTGTAGTTGATCAAAGAGGTCATCGATGCGAGGAAGAGGATATCGGTTCTTAACCGTCAATTTATTTAGTTCACGATAATCAATGCACATTCGTAGGGATCCGTCTTTCTTTTTAACAAACAAAATCGGAGCGCCCCAAGGTGAATGGCTAGGTTGGATAAAACCACGATCAAGTAGTTCTTGGATTTGACTTTGCAATTCTTGCATTTCGGATGGAGCGAGTCTATATGGTGCACGTGCTACGGGTGCGGCTCCCGGAATAAGATCGATTTGGAATTCAACCGGTCGATGAGGCGGAAGACCCGGCAATTCGTCGGGAAATACATCGGAATAGTCACTAACAATTGGCACATCATCGATGTGCTTCTCATCGGACTCGACTTTCTTAACGTGGGCAAGGATCGCAAAACAACCCTTACGGAGTAGTTTTCTAACTTTAAGGCACGAAACGAGGTTGAGTCTGGTGCAACTCTTATCGCCATAAACAATCAAAGGTTCACCATTCTCGATAGGAATTCGGATTGCGTTAAGATCACAAAGAATGTGAGATTTCGTTTTGACTAACCAATTCATACCGATTATTACATCAAAGCTTCCTAATTCCATGGGTATCAAGTCAATTTCAAATTTCCTACCCAAAATGTTTAACGTACACCCCCGGTAATATGTGTCGGCACTTAATAGTTTTCCGTTAGCCACTTCAATGGTATAAGTGGTATCTAATGGAAGAGGTGGAGTGCTAAAATAATGAGTCAAAGTCTTGGATACAAAGCATTTATCGGCACCCGAATCGAATAAGCAAGAGACATAAGAATTGTTGAGAAGAAACGTACCCGTGACTAGTTCAGTGTCATCCCGGGCTTCCTCGGTGTTAATGTTGAAAGCTCGGCCGCGCGTATTGGGGTTATCTTTCCTCTTCGGGCATGCATTTCTATAATGGCCCGTTTGGCCACATTCGTAACAAGTGCCCGTCTTTGGTGCATTGGGCCACTTTCGAGCGACGGGAGTGGCACTTTTACAATCGTTGGCCTTATGACCAACTCCTTGGCACCGGTGGCAAATTAACTTACTACATTCGCCAAAGTGATGTTTGTTGCATTTGTTGCAAAGAGGTAGGTTCCCGGCATAACCCTTCTTGCCGTCGGAAGTGAAAGATTTCTTGGCAAAGTTGTTGTTGCTTGATTGGGAGGGTTCCCACTTTCTTTTGTTGCCGCCCGATTTATCCTCGGCCTTAGGTGCCGGAACTACGATTTCGTCAACCGTTTCAATTAGTTGGCGAGCCATGTTCATAGCGGCTTGATGAGTAGTGGGTTTGGATGACATCACCCCTTGTTTGATGCTTTTTGGAAGACCGAGCATGTAGAGCTCAATCCTTTGAGATTCGGGGTTAACAAGATTAGGACACATCAAGGATAGTTCGGCGAAGCGTTGATTATAAGCTTTAAGATCGTTTCCGACCGCTTTCAAAGCTCTTAGTTCTTCCTCAAGCTTTCGGGTTTCTTCGCGCGGAAAATATTCAACAATCATCTTTTCCTTTAGATCGGCCCAAGAGAGGGCATGAGCTTCATCGGTACCCACCGATTGAACATAGGTGTTCCACCATGTTAGAGCAATTCCGGAGAAAGTGTGAGTGGAGTATTTGACCTTGTCTTGGTCCCGACAACCGCTTATGCTAAAGACGGCTTCCGTTTGTTCAAACCATCGGGTGAGCACGACCGGTCCCCCGGTTCCATCAAAAGTGTGAGGTTTGCACCCCATGAAAGCTTTATAGGAGCATCCCTCGTTTGAGTTTCCGGCTCCATTGTTGTTGTTATTGTTGTTGTTGTTGTGGTTGTTATTATTATTGTTGTTGGATGAGTGACCGGCCATGGCCGCATCTACGGCGGTTGCTATCATCCGTTCGAGAGCTTGTTCGGGAGTTTCATTGCGGCGTACACGACGAGGAGCCATTGTTCCTTCAAGACACAAGAATATCATTGATTAGTATTCTCAATAATACTAACCGTGATATAGAATAAAGATAAAGAGAAGTTTTTCCTCGACTCGCCTTAAATTCTTTATGTCAAAATGTCGGAACGTTCATATGAGTCACCGTAATATAATCCCGGAAATTATATTACCCTGATTCATATGTGCATTCGACATCATTTCATATAGTCAAGGTGGCGCGTCAATCAAATTAAACGACGTGAGATTAGGATGAACTAAGAGTAGATATGAGTAGAAGCGTACGAGTATAAATGCACAAGTAGTCAAGTAATTCCTACTTCAAGTCTATATGCCAGTTGTAGTCTAGACTCACCAATGTACCCTATGACTCGGGGTTGACACTAATGAACTCTAAATCCCTACAACCAACGCTCTGATACCATCTGTAGCGACCCGACCAAATCATGTTTGACGGCGCCGTCTACTTAGGTCCCGTTACGTGGTCATAAGTCTTTAAGACAAAGTTTGACCAAAGTATGTCGCCTTCATTTCAAAAATAAAGATTGTTCCCAAAGTTTACAAGAATTGTTCAACCAATAGTTAAGTTACAACGTTATAATACGAATGAAATCTAGGTGACACGGTTTAAAGTAAAGTCAAAAGACGCTCCATGAAATGCACATATACCCGACATCCAATGCAAGTATCAAATAATGAGCGGAAGCATGTATCATGTATCGTTCAAGGACCTGAGAAAAACATAGAAATCTGTCAACGAAAACGTTGGTGAAATCATAGGTTTAAGTAAGTAAGTACAAGTGAACCACAAGATTTGCATCAATGAAATAATAGTAATACATTCCAAAAGTTTGTTTCACGAGCACCCAATTATCAATGCTTAACATTTCCTTCCATTGAACCCCATCACTTAGTGCTAGAACGTACACTGTTTCTCGAAAATATATTTCATTCGTAAACGGTAGCGAACCGTTTGAATGAGGGTTTGTCAAACCCATATGGATCCATACAACATAAGTTCTCGCTTACACCCGGCAAGTGTAACTAATGATAATCGAATTGAGGATTTTGTTCTAAACTCGTATGTAGAATGTTTGTTTTCCTGTACTTGTGTTCACTTAGTAAAAGAAATGTTTATGTTTTCTCATCCCAAATGTAAGTTCAAAAAGAGTAAAAGTGGGACTATGATCTCACCTTGTATGCACGAACCAAAAAGTACTTCGACAAGTAAACGTGCAGTAACAATGCTAGTCTTGACCTAAACAAATAGGTTGTATCAATAACGAAAGTCACGAGGGGTCAAAGTTGTTCAATTAGTCCTATGGCTCAATACGACTCGATTACGAAGCATGTGAAGCAAATAGTCAAGTTTCATGCAACGTGCACGTATAGAAACAAGTTAGAAAGATTACATAAGTAATTGGTCAAGTTTGATTAAAAGTCAAACTTGGTCGGGTCAAAGTCAACGAAAAAGTCAACACGTTCGGGTCGGGCCTCGAACGAATTTTCTGAAGTTTTTAATCATATATAAGCATGTTGGAACAAGTCTCATGTGAAACGGAGGTCTAGAACGTCCCAAACATTTTTCGTTAAATGACAACCAAAACAGCCCACTTTAGGCTTATGGGACGGCGTCCCAAAAGGCCTAGACGGCGTCCCAATAGGAAGGTTGGGACGGCGTCCCAGGTTGCTAGACGGCGTCCCAACATAAAGATTGGGACGGCGTCCCAAGTTGCAAGACGGCGTCCTGGTTGGGTTGCAGGCCCTGTTTGCTGCAACTCTAAGTGCACGAACCAACAATCAAACCAACCCAAATTACAAACCGCAAACAATTAGAACATGTATTTTATATCACCGGAAAGGAAATTTGACGAGGAAAACACCTAGACACATTTCATCAAGCAATTCAACACTTACACACCCCAAAACCGCATTTAAACATCCATAATCAAGGTTCAAGTTCCAAATATGCATTTCATGATTCGGGCAACCAATTTACATGTACGATATGCCGTTTCGAAGGTAATTAAGCATACAACACAACTTAACACTTATAATTAACACTTCATGTCATTTAATGCATCAAAATCCATTCCTAGTTCATGAAACCCTAACCAAAAGTTACCAAATTTCATAATCAAGTTTAAGAGGTTTCTTTGATCAATCTTTACATCATAATGAAGCTAGTAACACTAGGAACAAGATTAAAACATGAAGTCTTAGCATCTAACAACACATGAACACTTAAAACTCAAGATTAAGCATGTTAACTTTCCATATGAACTAGTTACTCCAAAATACCAAAAACGAGCATACAAAACACATAAACAAACTAGACTTGAGCCATAGATACTAATTAACAAACTTATAACTTAAAAATCTCAAGAACACAAAGATTAGTGATTTTAGAAAGTTACCCAAAATTGATGAAATCGGTATGGAATCGAAGAGGAGATCACGAGGAGTTCAAATATGTATTTTGTTTGGCAAGAAGATCACTAGCTCGGTTTTGGATGATGAATCTTTGTTCTTGAAGTTGAGAGGAAAAGTTGAAGTATTAAGAAATTGGAAGAGATGAATGAATGGATAGAATGAGAGTTTGACTCTTTGACCTAGTCACAAGTTTCAACATTTGGCAAGATTGGTCCCTCAACTTAAATCGGGTGCGGGAATTACCTAACAAGATAATTCAAACGCATATTAACGAGATGTGTTATAAACATCTAACGGAACTTAAATAGTTAAACGGAAAAGTTGACGGAAAAAGGCGGGATGTTACATAATCCTTTCACAAACGCGTCGATCTTCTCTTCCTCATCTTCGAATGCTCCCGGACACAATAGGCACAATTCTGTGAATCGTCTTTCGTACGTGGTAATATCAAATCCTTGGGTTCGTAACCCTCTAAGTTCTGTCTTGAGCTTATTGACCTCGGTTCTGGGACGGTACTTCTCGTTCATCAAGTGCTTGAATGCTGACCACGGTAGTGCGTACGCATCGTCTTGTCCCACTTGCTCTAGATAGGTATTCCACCATGTTAACGCAGAACCTGTGAAGGTATGCGTAGCGTACTTCACTTTGTCCTCTTCAGTACACTTACTTATGGCAAACACCAATTCAACCTTCTCGGTCCACCGTTTCAATCCGATCGGTCCTTCGGTTCCATCAAATTCTAAAGGTTTGCAGGCAGTGAATTCTTTGTAGGTGCATCCTACACGATTTCCTGTACTGCTAGATCCAAGGTTATTGTTGGTATGTAGCGCAGCCTGTACTGCGGCTATGTTTGAAGCTAGAAAAGTACAGAATTCCTCTTCATTCATATTCACGGTGTGTCGAGTAGTCGGTGCCATTTCCTTCAAAATAGTCAAATGGAACAAGTTAATCATACAGAATATTAAGAGTAGTTAATAGTATTTCGTAGCATAATATGAACTCATTTATAAAAGCTTTTTCTTCATATTAGCGTTTTATAAGTTTAAATTCGGGTAGTACCTACCCGTTAAGTTCATACTTAGTAGCTAATATACAATTCAACTACTACAATTCTATATGAAAAACTGATTATAATAATATTTCGCGTTCAAACTTTTATACAATATTTTACAAACTTACAATACCGCTTATTTTACATAAAGAATGAAATATAGCACACAATAACTTTGATACAAGATAGTTGTGAAGATAATTCTAGCTAGTACACAAGTCGTTCAGCAAAGGCAATAAAGACACGTAATTCATACGTCCAGAAACAAGTCATGCATTCTGGTTTTACTAGGACTACTTCCCATCCTTGGTCTTGTGGAACATAACCGTTATGGCCGTTGATAAGACAGCGTGTTGTAACGTCGTCAAAGGGACGAGGGTTACGTAATTTCCAACAGTCCCGTAACAATCTAAAAACATCATTTCTTACCCCAATTACCGACTCCGTCACTTGTGGAAACGTTTTGTTTAATAGTTGTAGCCCGATGTTCTTGTTCTCACTTTGGTGAGAAGCGAACATTACTAATCCGTAAGCATAACATGCTTCTTTATGTTGCATGTTAGCCGCTTTTTCTAAATCACGAAGTCCAATATTCGGATATATTGAGTCAAAATAATTTCTTAACCCGTTGCATAAAATAGCATTTGGGTTCCCCGCAATATATGCGTCAAAGTAAACACATCGTAACTTATGGGTTTCCCAATGTGATATCCCCCATCTTTCAAACGAAAGTCTCTTATAAACCAAGACATTCTTGGAACGTTCTTCGAATGTCTTACAAACTGATCTCGCCTTAAATAGTTGTGCCGAAGAATTCTGACCGACTCTAGACAAGATTTCATCAATCATGTCTCCGGGTAGGTCTCTTAAAATATTGGGTTGTCTATCCATTTTGTATTTTTAAACTGTAAAATAGACAAGAGTTAGATTCATAAAAAAATACTTATTAATACAAGCGATTTTTACATATATCATAAAGCATAAGCACACTATATTACATATATTACACCACACGAATACAACTATCTTATTCCGACTCGCTCGTTTCTTCTTCTTCGGTTTTGGTTCATTTTGCCAAGTTTCTAGGGATATATGATGTTCCCCTAATACTAACTGTCGTTTTCCACAACGGTTTAGAAAAACCTGGTGGTTTAGAGGTTCTCGGGTCATTGTTACAACTTAAGGACTTCGGGGGTTGACGATACATATAAAGTTCATCGGGGTTGGAATTAGATTTCTCTATTTTTATGCCCTTTCCCTTATTATTTTCTTTTGCCTTTTTAAATTCAGTTGGGGTAATTTCTATAACATCATCGGAATTCTCGTCGGAATCCGATTCATCGGAGAATTGGTAATCCTCCCAATATTTTGCTTCCTTGGCGGAAACACCATTGACCATAATTAACCTTGGTCGGTTGGTTGAGGATTTTCTTTTACTTAACCATTTTATTATTTCCCCCACCGATTCTACTTCTTCATCCGGTTCCGATTCTTCTTTCGGTTCCGACTCTTCTTCCGGTTCCTCTTCGGGAACTTGTGAATCAGTCCACGAATCATTCCAATTTACATTTGACTCTTCATTATTATTAGGTGAGTCTATGGGACTTGTTCTAGAGGTAGACATCTATCACATAATATCAAACGCGTTAAGAGATTAATATATCACATAATATTCACATGTTAAAAATATATAGTTTCAACAAAATTTGTTAAGCAATAATTTTTCAAGTAAACACGGTCGAAGTCCAGACTCACTAATGCATCCTAACAAACTCGATAAGACACACTAATGCAAAATTCTGGTTCTCTAAGACCAACGCTCGGATACCAACTGAAATGTCCCGTTCTTATTGATTAAAAACGTTCCATATTAATTGATTTCGTTGCGAGGTTTTGACCTCTATATGAGACGTTTTTCAAAGACTGCATTCATTTTTAAAACAAACCATAACCTTTATTTCATAGATAAAGGTTTTAAAAAGCTTTACGTAGATTATCAAATAATGATAATCTAAAATATCCTGTTTACACACGACCATTACATAATGGTTTACAATACAAATATGTTACAACAAAATAAGTTTCTTGAATGCAGTTTTTACACAATATCATACAAGCATGGACTCCAAATCTCGTCCTTATTTAAGTATGCGACAGCGGAAGCTCTTAATAATCACCTGAGAATAAACATGCTTAAAACGTCAACAAAAATGTTGGTGAGTTATAGGTTTAACCTATATATATCAAATCATAATAATAGACCACAAGATTTCATATTTCAATACACATCCCATACATAGAGATAAAAATCATTCATATGGTGAACACCTGGTAACCGACATTAACAAGATGCATATATAAGAATATCCCCATCATTCCGGGACACCCTTCGGATATGATATAAATTTCGAAGTACTAAAGCATCCGGTACTTTGGATGGGGTTTGTTAGGCCCAATAGATCTATCATTAGGATTCGCGTCAATTAGGGTGTCTGTTCCCTAATTCTTAGATTACCAGACTTAATAAAAAGGGGCATATTCGATTTCAATAATTCAACCATAGAATGTAGTTTCACGTACTTGTGTCTATTTTGTAAATCATTTATAAAACCTGCATGTATTCTCATCCCAAAAATATTAGATTTTAAAAGTGGGACTATAACTCACTTTCACAGATTTTTACTTCGTCGGGAAGTAAGACTTGGCCACTGGTTGATTCACGAACCTATAACAATATATACATATATATCAAAGTATGTTCAAAATATATTTACAACACTTTTAATATATTTTGATGTTTTAAGTTTATTAAGTCAGCTGTCCTCGTTAGTAACCTACAACTAGTTGTCCACAGTTAGATGTACAGAAATAAATCGATAAATATTATCTTGAATCAATCCACGACCCAGTGTATACGTATCTCAGTATTGATCACAACTCAAACTATATATATTTTGGAATCAACCTCAACCCTGTATAGCTAACTCCAACATTCACATATAAAGTGTCTATGGTTGTTCCGAAATATATATAGCTGTGTCGACATGATAGGTCGAAACATTGTATACGTGTCTATGGTATCTCAAAATTACATAATATACAATACAAGTTGATTAAGTTATGGTTGGAATAGATTTGTTACCAATTTTCACGTAGCTAAAATGAGAAAAATTATCCAATCTTGTTTTACCCATAACTTCTTCATTTTAAATCCGTTTTGAGTGAATCAAATTGCTATGGTTTCACATTGAACTCTATTTTATGAATATAAACAGAAAAAGTATAGGTTTATAGTCAGAAAAATAAGTTACAAGTCGTTTTTGTAAAGGTAGTCATTTCAGTCGAAAGAACGACGTCTAGATGACCATTTTAGAAAACATACTTCCACTTTGAGTTTAACCATAATTTTTGGATATAGTTTCATGTTCATAATAAAAATCATTTTCTCAGAATAACAACTTTTAAATCAAAGTTTATCATAGTTTTTAATTAACTAACCCAAAACAGCCAGCGGTGTTACTACGACGGCGTAAATCCGGTTTTACGGTGTTTTTCGTGTTTCCAGGTTTTAAATCATTAAGTTAGCATATCATATAGATATAGAACATGTGTTTAGTTGATTTTAAAATTCAAGTTAGAAGGATTAACTTTTGTTTGCGAACAAGTTTAGAATTAACTAAACTATGTTCTAGTGATTACAAGTTTCAACCTTCGAATAAGATAGCTTTATATGTATGAATCGAATGATGTTATGAACATCATTACTACCTTAAGTTCCTTGGATAAACCTACTGGAAAATAGAAAAATGGATCTAGCTTCAACGGATCCTTGGATGGCTCGAAGTTCTTGAAGCAGAATCATGACACGAAAACAAGTTCAAGTAAGATCATTACTTGAAATAAGATTGTTATAGTTATAGAAATTGAACCAAAGTTTGAATATGATTATTACCTTGTATTAGAATGATAACCTACTGTAAGAAACAAAGATTTCTTGAGGTTGGATGATCACCTTACAAGATTGGAAGTGAGCTAGAAAACTTAAAAGTATTCTTGATTTTATGTAACTAGAACTTGTAAAATATATGAAGAACACTTAGAACTTGAAGATAGAACTTGAGAGAGATCAATTAGATGAAGAAAATTGAAGAATGAAAGTGTTTTTAGGTGTTTTTGTTCATTGGTGTATGGATTAGGTATAAAGGATATGTAATTTTGTTTTCATGTAAATAAGTCATGAATGATTACTCATATTTTTGTAATTTTATGAGATATTTCATGCTAGTTGCCAAATGATGGTTCCCACATATGTTAGGTGACTCACATGGGCTGCTAAGAGCTGATCATTAGAGTGTATATACCAATAGTACATACATCTAAAAGCTGTGTATTGTACGAGTACGAATACGGGTGCATACGAGTAGAATTGTTGATGAAACTGAATGAGGATGTAATTGTAAGCATTTTTGTTAAGTAGGAGTATTTTGATAAGTGTCTTGAAGTCTTTCAAAAGTGTATGAATACATATTAAAACACTACATGTATATACATTTTAACTGAGTCGTTAAGTCATCGTTAGTAGTTACATGTAATTGTTGTTTTGAAACCTTTAGGTTAACGATCTTGTTGAATGTTGTTAACCCATTGTTTATTATAACAAATGAGATGTTAAATTGTTATATTATCATGATATTATGATATATAATATATCTTAGTATGATGTATATACAGTTAAATGTCGTTACAACGATAATCGTTACATATATGTCTCGTTTTGAAATCATTAAGTTAGTAGTCTTATTTTTACATATGTATTTCATTGTTAATACACTTAATAATATATTTACTTATCATTTAACATAATTAACCAAGTGTATCAATATCTTAATATGATTCATATGTACCTAGTAAGACGTTGTTATAACGATAATCGTTATATATATCGTTTTCGAGTTTATTAAATTAATAGTCTCATTTTTATGTATATAACTCATTGTTAAAATACCTAATGAGATACATACTTATAATAAAAACATGTTAACTATATATATAACCATATATATGTCATCGTATAGTTTTTACAAGTTTTAACGTTCGTGAATCACCGGTCAACTTGGGTGGTCAATTGTCTATATAAAACATATTTCAATTAATCAAGTCTTAACAAGTTTGATTGCTTAACATGTTGGAAACATTTAATCATGTAAATATCAATCTTAATTAATATATATAAACATGGAAAAGTTCGGGTCACTACATATATGATGTTCTAACACGGTTTTGAAGTCAAAGTATAGCTTTGAAAAATGTAAGGATTCTAAGAGTGATGTCTTCTATTAAGTCTTGACTTGGATTTTGATTTGCCAAAATCAGATTATGCAATCAAATTTGGATAAGAATGGTTGTTTTGATTTATATAAAGGAATATGTATCGTTGTGAAGGTAGTGAGTATAGTTGATGATTGTTGAATCAGAATTGAAGAATGTGACATATTAATTGTGAATTCATATATCTCTCGGGTATTACCTACTCGTTAATTTTTTTCACAATTTGTACAAAAGAATTTTATTACAGTCATTATGAAAACATAGATTTAATGAGTTAATATTAAATTAAACTCATTTGATTTACGGTTGAAACTAGAATTGAATAATTCCTAAAACTTTAGAAATTACATAACTTTTACGAAGTATTTCTTCAATGAAATTGAAATTATGAATCAATACTTCGTTGTTGATTTCTAATGATGTCCACGGTGATTCTTGAACTGGCGAAGCTTGTAATATTATAGATTCTGACAGTGCTGGTGATGTTGACGATACTGTTGCTGTTGTTGGTAAAACGAGTCTAGCTTGTAAATCGTGCACCATTCCGGTCAGGGTTTCTCCTCTACTATCTTTGTTCACTTATCTGATTTGTAATCATAATCAGAATAATCTCTAAGATTTTGGAGATTACATAATTGCCGCAAAATCTTTCTTCAATGAAGTTATGAATCAATACATTATCATTTATTGTTGTTGGTATTCCTTAGTATCTACAAGGCGTATGTCGTCGATGGACAGTTTATGATGTTGAAGCATGGAATGTGGATGTTGTTGATGGTGGTAATGGTTCTATTGACATTGGTGATGGTGGTACTGTTAATGCCGGTGTTGCTGCTAGTGCTCGTAACCTTTGCACCATATTCTCCAAAGCCACTACCCGAGCGCGAAGCTCGTTGACTTCTTCTATTACACCGGGGTGATTGTCGGTTCGGACGAGCGGATAAATAAAATCTAGAATTTGATGTAGTATATAATTGTGACGAGATACTCTGGAAATGAGAGAGAAAATGGTGTTTCGGACATGTTCACCGGTAAGTGCTTCAGGTTCCTCGCCAAGAGGGCAATGTGGTGGATGGAAGGGATCGCCTTCTTCTTGTCTCCAATGATTAAGTAGACTACGAACTCATCCCCAATTTATCCAGAATAGATGATGGCTTATTGGTTGATCCATTCCGGTCACACTGCTTTCGGAGCTCGAGTGAAACTCCATATCGGAATCCGAGGGACTTGAACTAGTGGAGAGTTCCATTTCGTACGTTTGAATAAAGAATTTTTTTTTCGATATGAAATGATTTCCGGCTATCGGATGGTATTCTAATTTCTTAGAATATCTATATATATAGAACAAAAGATTTCGTGAATTACGGAGGAATTTACGGAATATATCGGGCAAAGTTTAAAGTAACAGATACCTAATATGAATTAGCAGATATGCTAAGATATGAATTTTGTCTATACACTATTCATGCAATCAATGCAGTAAGATGTGTTTAGACTTAAGATGATAAGCATAGTTTCCGACAAGATATGATAAGCAAAACTTTTTAACATGCAACTAAGGTCGAAGTCCAGACTCACTAATGCATCCTAATGACTATCAGTTAGATACACTAATGCAGACCTGGTTCGCTAAGACCACCGCTCTGATACCACATGTAAAGACCCGTCCTAATCCATAAGAACGAATACAATAACATATGATTACATTGAGAGGTATTTGACCTCTATATGATACATTTTACAAACATTGCATTCATTTTTAAAAGACAACTTTCATTACATCGAAAGATGACAGGCATGCATACCATTTCATAATATCCAAACTATAAATGACCTAATCTGTCATTTATTTAACAATAATCTTTATCGAACTCAACAACTTGAATGCAACGTCTTTTGAAATATGCCATGAAAGACACCAAGTAATATCTTTAAAATGAGCAAATGCATAGCGGAAGATTTCTTTCAAACCTGAGAATAAACATGCTTTCAAGTGTCAATCAAAAGGTTGGTGAGTTCATTAGTTTATCGTAATCAATCATATTCATAATTTTAATAGACCACAAGATTTCATTTATTCAATAATCATACACTCGCAAGTGTTTAAAATTCATTCATATGGATTGAACACTTGGTAACCGACATTAACAAAATACATCTAGAATATCCCCAAACATATAAACATCGAAGTACTAAAGCAGTTCAAAATCTCTGACTGGGGCGTGTCAAGGCCCATAGATCTATCTTTAGGATTCGCATCAATTGGTGGCAATTATAATAAACACCAATTCTTAGGCTACCAAGTTCAACAAGGGTGATATCCAGTATAACAATTCAACCATAGAATGTAGTTTCGATTACTTGTGTCTATTTCGTCAAACATTTATAAAAGTGCATGTATTCTCAGTCCCAAAAATATATATTGCAAAAGTATTTAAAAAATGAGCAAATGAAACTCACAATACTGTATTTTATAACGACCCGTCCTAATCCATCTGGACAAATACCTTACAATTGGTTACATCGCGAGGTACTTGACCTCTATATGATACATTTTACAAACATTGCATTCGTTTTTAAAAGACAAACTTTCATTTCATTGAACGTTGACAGGCATGCATACCATTTCATAATATATCCAACTATAAACGACTTAACAATAATCTTGATGAGCTCAATGACTCGAATGCAACGTCTTTTGAAATATGTCATGAATGACTCCAAGTAATATCTCTAAAATGAGCAAATGCACAGCAGAAGATTTCTTTCATACCTGAGAACAAACATGCTTTAAAGTGTCAACCAAAAGGTTGGTGAGTTCATTAGTTTAACATAAATAAGTATTTCCATCATTTTAATTGACCACAAGATTTTCATTTCTCATAAATATACGTCTCATGCATAAAGACAAAAATATCATTCATATGGATTGAACACCTGGTAACCGACATTAACAAGATGCATATAAGAATATCACCTATCATTTCGGGAAATCCTTCGAACATGATAAAAACAACATCGAAGTACTAAAGCATCCGGTACTTTGGATGGGGTTCGTCGGGCCCATAGATCTATCTTTAGGATTCGCGTCAATTAGGCGTGCACTAATTCTCAAAATTAGTGATGTTCCCTAATTCTTAGGTTACCAAGTAAAAAGGGGCATATTCAGCTTCGATCATTCAACCATATAATGTAGTTTTGATTACTTGTGTCTATTTCGTAAAATATTTATTAAAATTTCGCATGTATTCTCAGCCCAAAAACATAAAGGGTAAAAAGGCAAATGAAACTCACCTAATGTATTTTGTAGTAAAAATACATATGACAATATTGAACAATCCAGGGTTGGCCTCGGATTCACGAACCTATATCAATTGCATATCTATTAAAACATATAATGGAAATCACATAATTTCCTTTATTATATATTATTTATGTGTTTGTAGTTTATATTGAATTCCCTTTAAAAATATATATACTTATATTATATCTTAAAGTATATGTTATATGTATTCATTTTATATATATTGAAAATAATTAACATCTATACATTTAGTTATATATATATATATATATATATATATATATATATATATATATATATATATATATATATATATATATATATATACATATATATTTAGTATTATATTAAAAATATCTAATTTGTTGTATGTAAGTGTTTATATAAGAAATACTAATATGTCTTATATATTGTTATATGGAATATTTATATAATTGTAGTATATGTAATAGGTATGTTTTATGTACAAAATATTTATTTGTTAAAAATGATAGTTTTGATATTAATAGTCCTACTAATAATAACTTTATTAATAACCATAATACTAATAATAAAAATGAAAATGATAATAATGATAATAGATATGTTAATAATGATTCTAATAATACTAATAAGTACATAATGATACTAATACTAATATTAATAAAATACTAATAGTTTGTGTTATTTTGATAATAATAATAATCCTAATCATAATAATAGTAATAATACATATATTAGTAATAATGATAATGATAAAAATTATAATTTTAGTAACAATAACAATAATAATAATAATAATTTTGGTAATGAAATCTACCTTCAAAAGTCTTTCTAAAAAAAATATGCCCGAACGGGATTTGAACCCGAGACCTCTCGCTCACCCACAAACACCCTTAACCATTCTGCCATTCATGTCCTACTTATTTATTATGAAACCCAAATATATATATCTAATATCTATTTCAACTTGAATCATCTTCTACCTTAAATCCATTCAACCATGGAACTTCAAAAATCAAAATAACGAATTCGAGTTTTCATTTATGACTTGTAAACAACATGAAATAAAAAAATAAAAGTGTTCTTGTATTTAAAAAAATTGAGAAAAAACTAAAAAAAAAAGCTACTGCTTGCTAGTAGCTCCTAAAAAAAATTAATACTTTCAATTTTGAGTTCATTTTGGACAATCTTTACAACATGAAATATGTTTCAAATCATTCCTAAAAACTTTGTGAATCATCAATTTCAACAGAAACATCAATTAGAACTCGAATTTGATTGTAGAATAATAGTTGACTTTTTAAAATTAAAACTTTGACTCGCAAATTCGAATTCGTTATTAAGAATTAGAACTTGAGATTTTACAGGAAGTTTAAGTAAATGATTCCTAACAACTCTGCATTTTTAGTTTTTGAAATTTGTTTCGAATTCACATTTTTGTATCTCACGGTCAAGAACACATGACCTCAAAATTTGGTTTTTAGATTTAGAATGTTATAGGTTATGATTACAACATGTATTGTATTGCAAATCATTCCTATAATCTTTATGGATCATCAAATTAACTGAAAACATCAAAACAAATTCGAATTTGATTCAAGAACACTTAGTTGACTTTTAAAACCCAAAACTTTGACTCTCAAATTAGAGATTAATAGAAAGAATTGAGGATTGAAAACTTACAGATAGTTTAGATAGACGATTCCTAATAAGATTGTATTATTACATTTTGAAAACTCATTCAAAATCAAAATATGGTTAAAAAAGATGAAGAACAGAGGTGTCGAGCTTTATTTCATGAATTTTGTTGGTTTGGTTCTTTCTCAAAATGCAGGTGCCTATATAATGAAAGAGTTTTTGTTCTGTATTCAAGATTGAAATGGACTTGTAACAACATCCGACAATTACAAAATCACAAATAGTTTTGAGGGATATATGTAACTGATTTTGATTCTCTATAATTATTTTTAATAAATATTAATAGTAAATGTACTAATAATATTAATAATAATTATATTAATAATAATCCTAAAAATAACTAAATAATAGTAATAATATTATAAAATGATAATAAAAAAATAAGAATTCATTTAAATCATAAATAAATTTTAATCTTAGATTATTTTCATAATTATAATAATATTTATAATAATAATACTATTAGTGTTAATAATATTAAATTGTATTATTTTTTTATTAATAATAATAATGTCTTTTTAAAACAATAATAACAACATTAATATCCTAAATTACATGCTTTAACTTTTATATGTAATAATAAAAATATTCATAATACTGGGATTAATATTAATATTAATTTTAATGAAAGTAATAATAACTTTGTTAAGATAATAACTATATTTTAACTTGAAATAAGATTTAATATGTTATCCTTACATTTCTTTAATTATTTACTACTTATTTTATATAATAACCTATTTAAATATTTATATGTTTTATATACATATTACAATATATAATATCAATTATTTATAGAATTCATATATATATATATATATATATATATATATATATATATATATATATATATATATATATATATATAGATTCATTTAAATAATAGCTTAATTATTTTTGTATATTACTTTACATTTTCAACTCCAAATGATTATTTTGTATTTTCTTAATTCAACTTAATATGTACACTTATATTTATATATGAATATATATAATTACATTTTTATTTACACACAATTGTTCGTGAATCGTCGGGAATAGTCGCAGGTTAAATGAATCCATGTAAATAGTTCAAAAATTTTGAGACTCTACATTACATACTTTGCTTATCGTGTCGAAATCATTTAAAGATTAAGTTTAAATTTGGTCGGAAATTTTCGGGTCGTCACAGTACCTACCCGTTAAAGAAATTTCGTCCCGAAATTTGAGTGTGGTTGTCATGGCTATCAATAAGAATGTTTTCATGACGAATATGAGTTGTTAAATAGAATTTTATCAATATGAAGTAACATGGATAAGATAATTTGATTATTCAAAGAGTACGAATGAAGCTATCATCAAAGAGTGAAATTTGGAATCAAAGATTCATCTTAACTTTTGATGTGGTAACTGTTGAATTCCGGAATTCAAGGGATTTAAAGAAAATCTTCGAAATCTAAAAGATTTGATTCTTCGACGAATAAGGAAATTAAGATCTCTATAATTAAATACGGTGATCTGCCTCGATTACTCTGTCTGATATTTTAATTATAAATTAAACTCTTCCGTTCCATTATTCTCACCATTCCTATATTTTCTTTCTTAGTTCATACATCCAAAAGATTGTGAAAATGCTTAATCCAGTTCTAATCCTTGATATTTTCCTAATTATCATTTCTGTCGTCCTTCTTTTCAATCTTCCGCCAGAAAAATCTGTTTACTTCTACTATTACCTTGGGTGATATTATTCTTAATTATACCGTGTATTTATATTGCTATTCGTATTAATATCCACGGGTTGTAACCTCCGTGTTGCTATTGGGCTTTATATTTTCTCTTATATTTTGGAGCTCTTTGCCTTTTTATTCTCCTCTCGTCCTCTAGTAAAGCGAGTAATGGTCCAGAATTTGTAAGTATGGAGTTTTGAATGAACTTAATGTTCTAAATGAGAAAGAACGTAATAGCACGATTTGATTTGTCAAATTACCAAAATCACTGAGAATAGAACTATCAAGAATATATTTTCTTGATATGTTCAGAAGTTAATCAGAATGAAAGAGTTATGTAACATGACACATGATGACATTACAATCTGTGAATCATCATGTTCCATTTAGAAACTTAGCATGACTTACTGTAATATAATCACGTTGATCAAGTGTCTTTATATTATACTAACTCATGCATCAGTTCCCAACATTACTTCAATAACATTCATATTTTAAGCTCGAAAGTTTACAGAATATAGAAACTGACAGTTTCTATATGATGTAACACTGATAGCACGAAGAGATTAATGATTTCAGATAAGAATAGTTATAAAAATATCTTCAAAAATATGGAGGATATTTATAATGAAAGATACGATGATATCTTGGAATTTCTAATATCGAAGGATGGTGAAGAAAATTTGTCCGCAAGGGTTTGGAGTCAGAAGCAAGGTATTCATTAAAGATTTCATCAGAAATAGAATCATCAGGATTCTTCATGTACAAGTTTAGTCCTTGTGATTTGTTCAGAGACTCCTTCGTAGTTTGCTCAATCAGTTATTCAGTTCCAAACTTGTTCTGAGCCTTGCCAACATACAATTCTTTATCATCAACTTTTGGCTGTTGAGGTCGTTTACAGTTTTTGTTGCTTCATTCAACTTTTCAAAATTCAGAGTATTAATTTGCAGACTGTGTGCTTTTCAGAATTTCAGAATGGAAGATCATAGTTCTAAGAGATAAATGTTATATGGATACATATAACTGTTGATGTGGAAACGTTGCAAGACTCACAATACAGATTTGCTGATTCCCGGTAATTGGTATGGAAATTCTTGTTACAAGATGTGGATGAGTACATGATGAGATTTCAATAGTTAAATATAGTGATTTGTCGGAGGGATTTAAACCAAGGAGCGACGAGGTAGTTGGTACATCTGCTGGTAATATGGTGGAATATAAAAGGTTCCCCGGTAACAATAAAAGAGCATGCATATATATCAAGGTTATAATAAGGTCGTTTCGAACGAAAAGTCGAAGTTGACTTGCTGGAGCTGTGACAAAATTGGCTAATTAGAAAAGGAATTGCAAAGTTATTTTCGGTAATAACAATGCCAAAGGAGCTAGCACATATATGTGTTAAACGTTTATTCAGGTTCCGAGTATTTTCAAGTGCATAACTATATGTATCAATTTTTTCTTTCGTAGATGAAGTGCGGTTGGTTCATCCTCTCGATTGAAGTGTTTTCAAGAATTATGAAATGTTTGAACGCAGATTGTAATCGTCAAGATACAAATGAGGTTTAAAATGAAATCAAGTGGCAAACTTGAAGAATTGTTTAGTTTCATATGTTATAATCAATATTTTAATTTATTTTAATTGTCCAATGTTATTAATCCACAGTCGATAGTCCAAAGTTGACAGTCCAATAATTCATATATAGTTTAATATATAATATTCGAATTAATTAATACGTATCGTGACCCGTGTACATGTCTCAGACTTGATCACAACTCAAATTATATATATTATTGTAGAATCAACCTCAACCCTGTATAGCTAACTCCAGTATTACTGCATATAGAGTGTCTATGGTTATTCCAAATAATATATATAGATGCGTCGATATGATATGTCAAAACCTTGTATACGTGTCCCGATATTTAAATGCGTAAATAACAGTATTTAAATGACGATAAATAAAGTGCGTAAAATAAATAACATAAATTAAATGACGATAAATAAAATTGTGAGAATATAAATTGCGATAAATAAATTGTGATAATTAAATTTCTATAAATAAATTGCGATAAAATAAAATGTAATACGGAATTAACAGTTAGCTAGGAACAGTTAGCTGGAACAGTTAGCGTGGATTCTTAACAAAATTTCTCATAGTTAATTTGTTTGTTTCTAACAAATTTTATTTTGTCCAATGTTTTCTTCATTATGCCACTTATCGGATTCTGATAGGTCAAAATCCAAATATGAAACTGAATGAAAATGGTTATTCTGTGATGAACGGATATGTGCATCGGTAGATGTAAATAGGATAGTAAATGACTGTTGAATCAGATTTGAAAGAATGTACAGTGTAACTTATTAATGTGAAATCTAAATATTCCGCAGGTATTACCTACCCGTTAAAATATTTTCATCATTAACAGTTTGTACAAAAGAATTTTTAATTACAATCTTTATGAAAACATATATAAATATATATTTTCTTCAGATGTAGTCATAGATTTAATGAGTTAATATGATATTAAACTCATTTGATTTACCGTTAGAACAAGAATATATAATCTCTAAAATATTAGAGATTACATAATCGCCATGTCGTACGAAGATAAATGATGTAGAACGTCATGTAGAACGAAGATAATCGATGTAGGACATCATGTAGTATGATGATTATGCTGGAGGTACAGACTGAGAGTTTGAGATGTGTATTGTTGAGGCTTGTGCTGTGGATGTGGTTGTTAATGGTACTGGTGTTGCCGGTGTTGTTGCTGATGGTACTGTTGGTGCCGATGATGTTATTGAAGCTGGTAAATTTTGCACCATATTCTCCAAAAATCATTACTCAGGCGCGAAGCTCGTTGACTTCTTCGATTACTTCGGGATGATTGTCGGTAAGAACGAGTGAATGAATAAGGTTTAGAATTGTGGATAGAATATAAACGTGGCGAGATACTCTGGAAATGAGTGTGAAAATGGTGCTTCGAATGGGTTCGTCGGTAAGTGCTTTAGGTTCTTCGCCAAGAGGTGAATTTGATTGATGGAAAGGATCGCCTTCTTTGCGTCTCCATTGATTAAGTCAACTACGAACCCATCAGATGAATTGGTTGATTCATTCTGGTGACACTGCTTTCGGAGCTTAGGTGAAACTCCATATCAGAATAGCTATCGGAATCCGAGGAATTCGAACTGGTTGAGGGATTCATCTCGTACGATCAGATGAAGGATTTCAGATAAGAAATAGATTATAGGATATAGATTAGTATCCTGCAATACATAATTTACATATGCATATATCATACAAAAATCTCATGAGTTACGGAGGAATCTACGAAGCTGTCAGGCAAAGGTAACAATAACAGATACGCTAAGATATGAATTTTGTCTATACACTATTCATGCAGTCAATGTAGTAAAATGTGTCTAGACTAAGAATGATAAGCAGGTAATTTCCTAAGGATGATAAGCAGGTAATTTTTGACACGAAATGATAAGCAAAACTTTTGACATGCAGACACGGTCGAAGTCCAGACTGACTAATGCATCTAAACAACTATCAGTTAGACTCACTAATGCATGACCTGGTTCGCTAAGACCACCGCTCTAATACCAACTATAACGACCCGTCCTAATCCATCTGGAGGAATACCTTACAATTGGTTACATCGCGAGGTGCTTGACCTCTATATGATACATTTTATAAACATTGCATTCGTTTTTAAAAGACAAACTTTCATTTCATTGAAAGTTGACAGGCATGCATACCATTTCATAATATATCCAACTATAAATGACTTAACAATAATCTTGATGAGCTCAATGACTCGAATGCAACGTCTTTTGAAATATGTCATGAATGACTCCAAGTAATATCTCTAAAATGAGCAAATGCACAGCAGAATATTTCTTTCATACCTGAGAATAAACATGCTTTAAAGTGTCAACCAAAAGGTTAGTGAGTTCATTAGTTTAACATAAATAATTATTTCCATCATTTTAATAGACAATAAGATTTTCATTTCTCATAAATATATGTCCCATGCATAGAGACAAAAATATCATTCATATGGATTGAACACCTGGTAACCGACATTAACAAGATGCATATAAGAATATCCCCTATCATTTCGGGAAATTCTTCGAACATGATAAAAACAACATCGAAGTACTAAAGCATCCGGTACTTTGGATGGGGTTCGTTGGGCCCATTGATCTATCTTTAGGATTCGCATCAATTAGTCGTGCACTAATTCTCAAAATTAGCGATGTTCCCTAATTCTTAGGTTACCAAGTAAAAATGGGCATATTCGGCTTCGATCATTCAACCATATAATGTAGCTTTGATTACTTGTGTCTATTTCGTAAAACATTTATTAAAATTTCGCATGTATTCTCAGCCCAAAAACATAAAAGGTAAAAAGGCAAATGAAACTCACCTAATGTATTTTGTAGTAAAAATACATATGACAATATTGAACAATGCAGGGTTGGCCTCGGATTCACGAACCTATATCAATTGCATATCTATTAAAACATATAATAGAAATCACATAATTTCCTTTATTATGTATTATTTTTGTGTTTGTAGTTTATATTGAATTCCATTTAAAAAAATATATACTTATATTATATCTTCAAGTTTATGTTATATGTATTCATTTTATATATATTTAAAATGATTAACATCTATACATTTAGTTATTTTATTATATCCATATATATATATATATATATATATATATATATATATATATATATATATATATATATATATATATATATATATATATAGTGGTAGGATCAAGAGGGAAGTAACCATTCGGGGGGAAGCGGGGGGAAGCAAAAAACTTTTTTTTTTGTTTTTTGAAAAAACTTTGTTCACGAACATTATAGATGAGATGAAAATATGAACATTTAGTAGAGACACTTTGTGATAAATGTTTTTATTTTGGCGGGAAAATGCTCGAAGAAATAATATATAACAATTATCGTGTTTTTCGAGCGTATTTTGAGATTTTAGCTATTGGGGTTTAGATATTAGGGTTTAGATATTAGGGTTTATAGGGTTTAGATATTAGGGTTTAGAAATTTAGGGTTTAGGGTTTAGATTTAGGGTTTAGATTTAGGATTTAGATTGAGTTTTTAACACGAACGGTTTAGAGTTTAGGGTTTAGAGTTTAGGGTTTGGTGTTTTGGGTTTATTGAATAAACCCAAAACACCAAACCCTAAACCCTAAACCCTAAACTCTAAATCGGGCTAAATTTTAATTCACAAAACATGAAGAAAAAAAACGTTCATATTCTTCACGGACAATATTATCTTGAATGTTATTTTTGTCGATCGTTTTCCCGCCTAAATAATAACATTCATCGCGAAGTGTCTCTTCCAGATGTTCATATTTTTGTGTGATCTTGATGCAGGAAAAAAAAATTCAAAAAAAACGAAAAAAAAAAATTTTTTTGCTTCCCCCCGCTTCCCCCCGATTGGTTACTTCCCCATTGATCCTACCCCTATATATATATATACATATATATATATATACATATATATATCTATATTTAGTATTATATTAAAAATATCTAATTTGTTGTATGTAAGTGTTTATATAAGAAACACTAATATGTCTTATATATTGTTATATGGAATATTTATATAATTGTAGTATATGTAATAGGTATGTTTTATGTACAAAATATTTATTTGTTAAAAATGATAGTTTTGATATTAATAGTCCTACTAATAATAACTTTATTAATAACCATAATACTTAATACTAATAATAAAAATGATAATGATAATAATGATAATAGATATGTTAATAATGATTCTAATAATACTAATAAGTACATAATGATATTAATACTAATATTAATAAAATAATAATAGTTTGTGTTATTTGGATAATAATAATAATCCTAATCATAATAATAGTAATAATACATATATTAGTAATAATGATAAAAATTATAATTTTAGTAACAATAACAATAATAATAATAATAATAATTTTGGTAATGAAATCTACCTTAAAAGCCTTTCTAAAAAAAATATGCCCGAATGGGATTTGAACCCGAGACCTCTCGCTCACCCACAAACACCCTTAACCATTCTGCCATTCATGTCATTATGAAACCCAAATATATATATATATATATATATATATATATCTAATATCTATTTCAACTTGAATCATCTTCTACCTTAAATCCATTCAACCATGGAACTTCAAAAATCAAAATAACGATTTCGGGTTTTCATTTATGACTTGTAAACAACATGAAATAAAAAAATAAAAGTGTTCTTGTATTTAAAAAAATTGAGAAAAAACTGAAAAAAAGCTACTGCTTGCTGGTAGCTCCTAAAAAAAATTAATACTTTCAATTTTGAGTTCGTTTTGGACAATCTTTACAACATGAAATATGTTTCAAATCATTCCTAAAAACTTTGTGAATCATCAATTTCAACAGAAACATCAATTAGAACTCGAATTTAATTGTAGAATAATAGTTGACTTTTTAAAATTAAAACTTTGACTCGCAAATTAGAATTCGTTATTAAGAATTAGAACTTGAGATTTTACAGGAAGTTTAAGTAAATGATTCCTAACAACTCTGCATTTTTAGTTTTTGAAATTTGTTTCGAATTCAAATTTTTGTATCTCACTGTCAAGAACACATGAACTCAAAATTTGATTTTTAGATTTAGAATGTTATAGGTTATGATTACAACATGTATTGTATTGCAAATCATTCTTATAATCTTTATGGATCATCAAATTAACTGAAAACATCAAAACAAATTCGAATTTGATTCAAGAACACTTAGTTGACTTTTAAAACCCAAAACTTTGACTCTCAAATTAGAGATTAATAGAAAGAATTGAGGATTGAAAACTTACAGATAGTTTAGATAGACGATTCCTAATAAGATTGTATTATTACATTTTGAAAATTCATTCGAAATCAAAATATGGTTAAAAAAGATGAAGAATAGAGTTGTTGAGCTTTATTTCATGAATTTTGTTAGTTTGGTTCTTTCTCAAAATGCAGGTGCCTATATAATGAAAGAGTTTTTGTTCTGTATTCAAGATTGAAATGGACTTGTAACAACATCCGACAACTACAAAATCACAAATAGTTTTGAGGGATATATGTAACTGATTTTGATTCTCTATAATTATTTTTAATAAATATTAATAGTAAATGTACTAATAATATTAATAATAATTATATTAATAATAATCCTAAAAATAACTAAATAATAGTAATAATATTATAAAATGATAATAAAAAAAATAAGAATTCATTTAAATCATAAATAAATTTTAATCTTAAATTATTTTCATAATTCTTATAATATTTATAACAATAATACTATTAGTGTTAATAATATTAAATTGTATTATTTTTTTATTAATAATAATAATGTATTTTTAAAACAATAATAACAATATTAATATCCTAAATTACATGCTTTAACTTTTATATGTAATAATAATAATATTCATAATACTGGGATTAATATTAATATTTATTTTAATGAAAGTAATAATAACTTTGTTAAGATAATAACTATATTTTAACTTGAAATAAGATTTAATATGTTATCCTTACATTTCTTTAATTATTTACTACTTATTTTATATAATAACCTATTTGAATATTTATATGTTTTATATACATATTACAATATATAATATCAATTATTTATAGAATTTATATAATTAGAGATTAATAGAAAGAATTGAGGATTGAAAACTTACAGATAGTTTAGATAATAGCTTAATTATTTTTGTATATTACTTTACATTTTCAACTCCAAATGATTATTTTGTATTTTCTTAATTCAACTTAATATGTACACTTATATTTATATATGAATATATATAATTACATTTTTATTTACACACAATTGTTCGTGAATCGTCGGGAATAGTTGTACGTTAAATGAATCCATGTAAATAGTTCAAAAATTTTGAGACTCTACATTACAGACTTTGCTTATCGTGTCGAAATCATTTAAAGATTAAGTTTAAATTTGGTCGGAAATTTCCGGGTCGTCACATATTTCGTAGTAAAAATACATATGACGTCATTTGAACAAGAGCAAGGTTGGCCTCGGATTCACGAACCTAGATTAAGTATATATATATATATATATATATATATATATATATATATATATATATATATATATATATATATATATATATATATATATATATATATATATATATATATATATGTCTAACAATTTAGGTCAAGTCGTAGTGTATCACAATCCTAATGCTCGAGACTAATATGCAAAAGTTAACAAAAGTTAATTTGACTCAAAATAATTTCTAAAATTTATACATGTTTATTATATAACTTAAATATAGTCGTTTTATATATATTTAAATATATTTATCAGATTTTATTAAAGGAAATAATAAAAGTCATTTATTAATAAGAATTTATATTTAAAAATTAATATATGATAAAAATATACCTTTTTATATATTTTAAATAATAAAATTCATAAAGTTCACTTAATATTATAAAAATATAGTGGTATGTAATATTAATGTAATTATATTACGTGTGGTAAAAATATCTTTGTATCACATATTTATTTGATGAAATAATATTGGTAATAATAATAATAAGTAAAAGTTGTATTATTTTGCGATAATAATAATTATTATTGTTCTACTAATAAAAATAACAATATTTATATTTACTAAAAATGATATTAATTATGATAAAATGATAATTTATAATAACAATTATATTCCTATTAAAATGATAATTTTAGTAAAAAAATGATAGTTTCAATATTAATAATACTTTTGATAATAATAATAGTGATAAAAATGATATTTTTATCTAAGTCGATAACTTACACTATTCTTATTTCATCATGATACTTATACTCATTATTTTCTAATCGATTCGTTTAATAGCTTTTAGTACTCTTTTATATCGTATTCATAATAATGATAATAATCGCAATCATAATAATTAGATAATACTAATATTAGTTTTAAAGATAATGATACTAATAAGTATTATAATAATAATACTAGTAATTATAATAATAATGATGATAATATTAATAATAATTTTTGATGATAGTAACAATAATAATAATAATAATAATAATAATAATAATAATAATAATAATGATTTTTAAATAATGATACATATATTAATAATGATAATATTAATAATAATAATAATTACTAGATAATAATAATATTAATGACGATAATAACGACGATAGTAATAATAATCATTTTAACAAAAATTCAGTTGACTATAACTTCTAAACTGTTCATCGAAACCATTCGAGTTCTAAATGAAAAGTTCTTAATTTTTCGCTAGCTTTCCAACGACATACATATCATATACCCTATCTCAGTAGCATACCTATCTAATTCAGGATTCAACATAACTATCTAACAACAATATTAGACGTACAAGCATGCATAATTCTAAATACTCGAGCACTAATCAGGGATACACTAATAATATATAAAAGTTAAGTTACAAGTGCTCACGTATCAATATTGAGATTCAATATTGCAGGAAAGTACGTAGGTGCAACGAAGATGATAAACACTAGTTTGACCTCACGAGCATACCCTCGAATCATACCCATAACCTCCATAGCTATAACCCATAATTTCCTTAGTTCTGCCCCGCTCGTAAAATTATTTTGAACTAACTCGCTCATGACCCCGTCATAGTATTTTATGTATAATAATACTAATAATAATAATACTACTAATAATAATAATACGATTAATAATAATAATATTAATCTTAATAATAATAATAATAATAATAATAATAAATATGAAGTGCGAGAGAAAGATTTAAGAATGAAGTGATTTGCATAAACTGAAAACACGCTCGATTTATAGCACTTGGCACACCTACTCCCCTCATGCGATTGCATGAGTTTGTGAGGGTGGCCTCATGCGATTGTATGAGCCACATTTCCAGCTCATAAATCACCATGTAGGCTACCGACACCATTGTTTGTATATATATATATATATATATATATATATATATATATATATATATATATTATTTAATATATAATATATTTAATCTTTAAAATTAATTAAATATTATATTATATTCTCATGCATAGTTGATTTGTAATTTTAGTACCGATGTGTTGTACGTTGACCCTTGACTTAAGTATCGGTTTCGGTTTTTCGAACGCATTTTCGTACGCTTAGAAAACTGGTACTTTATGTTTCGTATAATGTACCTTTATCAATAACAAGACTCAAATCAATGAAAAATTATCCCACTCAAAGTGTAACTTATTCATTTGAGTGTTTTGGTCATTTTCTTCTATAAATCGACGTCTCGTTATTTACCAATATATATTATAATAATACTATTTTAAATCCAAAACGTTTTACGACCAAGTTAATATTATATTTTATCACTTTGTAAAATAATGATATTATTATTTAAAAATATAAACTTATATATTTTAGAAATATTTATTTGCTAATATAATATTTAGTTTTTCAAAAACTAATTATATTTCAAAGTTTAATATATTTAAAATTGTTTAAATGTTAGATATTATTATATCACCTTACGTTTTACGCTCTAGTACATAATTTGATATGATTCATTTATGCGCCAATGTTTAATTTTGTAACAGACTGAAACCCGTGCTAGTTGTAAGTGGACTATTTTTGCCCTTAGGGTTTGTGCTTAGTCTTAAGTGATTTTTATTTTAATTATTTTATTAGTATTTTATTATAATTGTGTTGTGACCAGTTTGTGACAAGGGTCCCAGAACAGGTTTATTTATTTTATTTGGACCTCGTTTGGGTTACCTAATCTTGTGCGAAAGATATCAGATAACTGGTAAATACCCGTGTGTTGCTCAGTGTGGGAATTAAACCCAACTAAGAGACTAGTGTACTGCCTTCTTCTTTCCATTTCTAGAATTTTCCCACACACACCCGTACCTTCATCCCTCCCACCTAACCAAACCCTAATTCTCCATTGTTGATCTTGAGCTCGAATTGGTCTTGAAATCACGTTCTTTACACTCTACTAATTCTTTTAAGGTATGAATCATGAGCTTTCATGATCAATTTAGTGTTAAAATGGTGTTTTTAAGTGTATTTGTTCATAAGCTTGATTTTGTGTCAAAATCCATGGATTTGATGTTGTTATGGTCAAAACTTTATGGGTTTATAGTCTATAACATGTAGTAATTGAGTTGTGGTAAGTTTTGGTGTCGAAAACGAGCTCTAGATCGAGTTTTGGTGAATTTAGCTTGAAGTCCGTAGGTTGTGTTCAGAATCTGCAGATGATGAACACAGTCGGCCGACTGTCGGTCGACAGTCGACCGACTGGCTAGTGAACCGACCGACTGAGTTCGACTTTCGGCCGATTGTGGTGATACCAAATAAATCGACCGATTGGGAAAGTCAGTCGACCGGTTGTGTCAAAAGTCGACCGACTGTCTATGTCAGTCGACCGATTGAGGAGACAGTCAACCGACTGTGTGTACAGGGCAGAATGTTTTACCAAAATGCCTTTTTTCTAGCCGTTATGCTACCCGTTTATATTTTGGTGTTCAGGATGTAAATTTTGAAAGTGCACAAGTGTTAAGCATGAAAATTTTAGCGGACGCATTTTTTTATGAATTTGCTATAATTCGCTGTCAGTGTGTCTAATCTTGATGGGAACACTATTCTAATATGGTTTTTGTTGTTCTCAGGAGATAAGGACAAGGAAGAAGCTCAGAAATAATAACTGAGCAGTTGCTGGTAATTGGTGAGTGGGTCTATCTACGGATAGAGTTTAAGTAGCATATCATGCTACTGTGGTTGACTCTTTTACCATGCATAGTGTAGGAATTGCCATGATAGAATAATATCGTTTGCCTGATGTTGTATGTGAATTATGTGTACACTGTGTGAATGGCACCAGTCGAGCCTAGGGAGACTGGGGACTCGAGACCGTGCCTAGGAGAGGTTAGAGTCCGTATGAGGTCAACCGTGCCTAGGGGAGGTTGGGTCCATAGGCTACTAATTATGGAGTATAGCGTGAATGATGCATCCCCTGCATCTGGATAACTATACTGTTAATTGTGTAGCAGGGACTATCGGTAGACTCAAGCCCGATCAGCTGGGAGTCGTGTGCTCGTACAAGTCGCCGATCCTCGTATTGTCTTATTGTATGCTAGTTGGTAGTTAGCAAGTGTTGTTGTTAGTATATAGCTTGTGTGTGGCTTAAGCTATATCTGTTAGATAGATTTCATTCACTTAGCGGTGCGCTAATCCCCCACATATTCTCCCTTTGCAGGTTTAGGTACTGCTAGTCGGGAAGGGTGCTATTGCAGAAGACATGTTTGACAACCCAACTCTGATGTGGACTTTTGTATAAATAATGTTTTGTGATAATGTAACACCGTTGTGTAAACTTAAACGTAATGACGTGACTTATATTGTGTTTGTTAATAAAGTCTTCCGCTGTGTATTTAAAAAAAAAATGGCCGGTGTTACAAGTTGGTATCAGAGCATGGTTTGGCAGCAAGTGTGTGCGCGTACTTTGTTCCCAAACCCTGAGGCAAGTCAAACATGTCTGTGGGAGTGGGGGGCTAAGTGAAAATAGGATATACGTGTGTTAGTTGTGATTGAACTAACTGTTATCCACTAAGCTTTTGTGTGAGCTGTTTTGTAGCACAGGTATGTCTGATAGAAATGCAACTGGCCCATCCAACCCCGGAACATTTAGAGCACCAGAAGAGGGTGTTGAGTCTGATGATGATCAGAGTAGTTACATCCTTCAATTAGAAAGTAAGCTAAAAGAGGCTGAGGACAAAATTAATGAGCTTGAATTGGCAAGGCATTCTGTAAATGATGATACACCACCTGGATTCCCAACTGCGCAATCCCAAACGATACCTAATGTGCACCAGAACCAGTTTCAGAATCAAGTACCTAATCAATACTATATGCCACCACAAAACACTTTTACTTACCAAAATCCCATGATGATGAACCCGTACCAAATGCAAATGTTCCAACAACCTTACATACAACCACCCAAAAGATGTACTTATAAGAACTTCCGTGATTACAAACCCTCTGAGTTTTCTGGAAGTACTGATCAGACTGTAACTCTCAATTGGTTGTGAGAAATTGAAAGGGTATTTGAAGCGTGCCAGTGTGAACCCGAGCTGAAAGTGACATATGCTAGTCGAATGTTGAAAGGTAGGGCTATGATTTGGTGGGATTCCTTGATTTCCAGTATACCGAAAGAACAAGTGAGTATGATCACTTGGGAGCAGTTTCATGGAAAGGTGTGTGAACAGTACTGTAATCCATTTGATATGAACCGAATCAAGACTGAGTTCCTTGAAATGAAGATGACACCTCAAATGATGATCGACGAGGTAGTAGAGAAGTATATGGATAAACTAAGGTTTGTACAACAGTGGGTGCCAGACGAAGCGTCTCGTATACAACATTTTGTTAATATCATTTTGCCAGAGTACCGAACTTTTGTTAGAACGGCTACGTCGTTGTCTCAAGCGGTTGTGATGGCTAAGATGGTAGAAAGTGATGTTCAGGCTGCCAGAAATAGAATGTTTGGTAATGTGCTGCAAGTATCTGGTCAATCAGGATCTAAATTCAAGAAGTCTAGTGGGTTTAAATCGAAGGGTAAAAGTGGTCAGAGTAGTTCTGGATCTGGATCAGGTAAAGGGAATTGGTGTCACACGTGTCGATCTTCTCACAGTGGTCAGTGTTCTGAGGCTACAAGAAGATGCTTAAAGTGTGGTGTGGTTGGGCATGAGTCTTCAGCATGTCCGTATCCGAATAGTGTGTGTTGGAGTTGTCATAAACCAGGGCATCGTGCAGTTAGTTGTCCGTCGAAAAGTGGTAGTTCCGGGGCAGGGTCAGGGGCGCGTTCAGCATCAGCCGTAGGGTCAACTGCCTCGAGTGGGCAGAAGAGGAAGAACCCTCCAACAGCAGAGGCTAGAGCTTTTTAGATGTCAGTTGAGAATGCTGTGGCAACCGACGAAGTGATCACCGGTATGTTTCTAATCAACTCAATACCTGCTCGTGTATTGTTTGATTGTGGTGCCAATAGGTGTTTTATGTCCCTAGATTTCTATGCTAAGTTGAATTTACCAGCTAATGTGTTACCCAAGCCGGTTAGTGTAGAAGTAGCCGATGGTAAGATCACACCAGTTACAACATATGTGTCTGGGGTTTGTATAGAGATTGAAGGGAAGTCTTTCCCGGTGACTTGTTTAGTGTTACCTATTCCTAGCTTTGATGTAGTACTAGGAATGGATTGGTTGAGCTCGCTTAGGGCTAATATTAAGTGTGATAGGAAAATGATTACCTTTCGTTCGACCGATGGAACCCGTGTTGTGGCTCGAGGGGAGCGGGGAGGATATAATTTTCCGTTGATAACCATGATGAAAGCGAAAAAGTCGATGGAAAAGGGTTGTGATTCGTTTCTTGCGTATGTGATTGGTACGAAGAAAGAAAAGAGAACTGTGGCCGATATTCCAGTAGTATCAGAATTTCCCGAAGTGTTCCCAGATGAGTTACCAGGTCTGCCGCCGGTAAGGGAAGTCGAATATAAGATTGAGTTGGTTCCTGGAACAACTCCAGTTGCAAAAGCTCCATACCGATTAGCGCCATCTGAAATCCATGAAATGATGTCACAGATTCAAGAGTTATTAGATCGTGAGTTTACTTGTAACACCGGCCATTTTTTTTTTTTTTTATATACACAGCGGAAGACTTTATTAACAAACACAATATAAGTCACGTCATTACGTTTAAGTTTACACAACGGTGTTACGTTATCACAAAACATTATTTATTCAAAAGTCCACATCAGAGTTGGGTTGTCAAACATGTCTTCTGCAATAGCACCCATCCCGACTAGCAGTACCTAAACCTGCAAGGGGGAAAACATGTGAGGGATTAGCGCACCGCTAAGTGAATGGAATCTATCTAACAGATATAGCTTAAGTCACACACAAGCTATATACATCAACAATACCTGCTAACTACCAACTAGCTTACAAAAGAAAATACGAGGATCGGCGGCTTGTACGAGCACACGACTCCCAGCTGATCGGGCCTGAGTCTACCGATAGTCCCTGCTACTCAATTCACAGTATAGTTATCTAGATGCAGGGGATGCATCATTCACACTATACTCTACAATCAGTAGCCTATGGACCCAACCTCCCCTAGGCACGGTTGACCTCATACGGACTCTAACCTCTCCTAGGCACGGTCTCGAGTCCCCAGTCTCCCTAGGCCCGACTGGTGCCATTCACACAGTGTACACGTAATTCACATACAACATCAGGCATACTATATTATTCTAACATGGCAATTTCTACACTATGCATGGTAAAAGAGTCAACCACAGTAGCATGATATGCTACTTAAACTCTATCCGTAGATAGACCCACTCACCAATTACCAGCAACTGCTCAGTTATTATTTCTGAGCTTCTTCCTTGTCCTTATCTCCTGAGAACAGCAAAAACCAAGTTAGAATAGTGTTCCCATCAAGATTAGACACACTGACAGCGAATTATAGCAAATTCATAAAAAAAATGCGTCCGCTAAAATTTTCATGCTTAACACTTATGCACTTTCAAAATTTACATCCTGAACACCAAAATACAAACGGGCAGCATAACGGCTAGAATTCCACACTTAGTAAGAATTTCACTGCCTAAGACCATCGTTCGATGGTCCCATCCATCGGCCGATCGTCAACACACCATCGGTCGATGGTCACACCCAATCGGCCGATCGTCAAAATTTCATCAGCTGGTCAGAAGTCATACACCATCGGTCGATGGTCCTGTCCACCGGCCGATCGTCCCTCACCATCGGTCGATGGTCAACTACCATCGGCCGAAGGTAGTTCATCAGCTGCAACAGCAGCAAAGTGACGGGTTTCAACCCAAAATCACCAAATCTCGACTTTAGACACGTTTTTGACCTCAAAACTGAACACAACTCGTACACTAAACTTTTTGGAACATAAACCCACAACATTCAAACACAAACAACATCAATTTCTACCAATTTTACACAAAACCCCATTTTAACAAAAACTAACTTAAAACACCCATTTTGACACTGATTTGATCACGAAATTAAACAAACTTTACCTTGTTAGAATCACAACAACACAAGGAACGATTTGACACAAAAATCAAGCTTCAATTCGAGATCAAATGATTTAGGGTTGAGATGAAGATGGTGAAGTTTAGGTTAGGTGAATGTGTGAGTGAGAGGAAAGTTCAGGAAACCTCAAGAAAAGAGCTGGTCACTAGCTTATATTTGTGTTAAAACACAATACCCCATCACACACGGGTATTTACCACTTATCTGATATCTTTCGCACAAGATTAGGTAACCCAAACGAGGTCCAATTAAAATAAACAAACATGTTCTGGGACCCTTATCACAAACTGGACACAACACAAATATAATAAAACACTAATTAAATAATTAAAATAAAAGCACTTAAGACTAAGCACAAACCCTTAGGGCAAAATAGACAACTTACAACTAGCCCGGGTTTCAGTCTGTTACATTATCCGACCGAGTTCTTCACCGTGGGGTGCTCCGGTATTGTTTGTTAAAAAGAAAGATGGGTCAATGCGTATGTGTATTGATTATCGTGAATTGAACAAAAGAACTGTGAAGAATAAGTATCCGTTACCTCGAATAGATGATTTGTTCGATCAGTTACAGGGTGCTTCATTCTTTTCTAAGATAGACTTACGATCCGGATATCATCAGGTTCGTGTTGCTGAATCAGATATACCGAAAACAGCGTTCAGAACAAGGTATGGTCATTATGAATTTCTTGTCATGCCTTTTGGGTTGACGAATACGCCAGCAGTCTTCATGGATCTAATGAATAGAGTGTGTCGTCCATTCTTAGATAAGTTTGTGATTGTGTTTATTGATGACATATTGGTGTAT
This sequence comes from Rutidosis leptorrhynchoides, assembly GCF_046630445.1. Classification (NCBI taxonomy): domain Eukaryota; kingdom Viridiplantae; phylum Streptophyta; class Magnoliopsida; order Asterales; family Asteraceae; genus Rutidosis; species Rutidosis leptorrhynchoides. Next base: position 85,452,992 of record NC_092338.1, on the reverse strand, counting down.
TCGAAAACAGAGAGTGAACATGCTGAACATCTGAGGTTGGTTTTGAACTTGTTAAAATGTGAGCAACTATTTGCAAAATTTTCAAAGTGTGAATTTTGGTTACGTGAAGTGCAGTTTTTGGGTCATGTGATTTGTACCGAGGGTATAAAAGTTGATCCGACAAAGATAGAAGCGGTAATGAATTGGAATTCTCCGAGGACTCCGACTGAGATTAAGAGTTTTCTGGGATTGGCTGGTTATTATCGCAGATTTATCAAAGATTTCTCCAAAATAGCGGGTCCATTGACTAAGTTGACTCGTAAAGATATAGCCTTTCGATGGACTGATGAACAGGAAAAGGCTTTTCAGATACTGAAACGGCTACTATGTCAGGCACCAGTGTTAGCTTTACCAGAAGGTTCAGACGACTTCGTGGTATACTGTGATGCATCATATGCTGGGTTGGGTTGTGTATTAATGCAAAGAGATAAAGTAATCGCCTACGCCTCGCGACAGTTGAAAGTTCATGAGAAGAATTATCCAGTGCATGATCTTGAAATGGCTGCAGTAGTGTTTGCTTTGAAACTATGGAGACATTATTTGTATGGAACTCATTGTGTTATTTGTACAGATCATAAGAGTTTGCAATATATCTTCTCACAGAAAGAATTGAATATACGTCAGAGACGGTGGCAAGAGTTGATCAAAGATTATGATTGTGAAATTAAATATCATCCGGGTAAGGCAAATGTGGTTGCAGATGTGCTAAGTCGTAAAAAGTCAAGTGAAAATGTGAAATTCCTTCGTTTGAATATAACTTCAGATTTGATTAATAGCTTAAGAACCGTTCGGGCCTGTGCTTTGGAGGACGAACATATTAAATATGAACAAATGATCAAACGAAAAGTGGACTTAAGTGATGACTCACGTGGACTAAAGACTTTAAACAATCGTGTTTGGGTACCTAAGCTTGGAGATTTGAGGGATTTAATTATGACAGAAGCTCACAAATCCAAATTGACAGTACATCCGGGTAGTAATAAGATGTATCATGATTTGAAAACAGTGTATTGGTGGCCGACAATGAAAACAGATATCGCTCGATATGTTGAAAAGTGTCATATATGTGCTCAAGTGAAGGCAGAACATCAGAAACCTTATGGTTTGCTACGTCAGTTACAGATTCCAGAGTGTAAATGGGAACATATAACGATGGATTTTGTGACCAAACTACCAAGAACTCAGAAACGACACGATATGATTTGGGTAATAGTGGATCGTCTAACTAAAAGTGCTCATTTTCTTGCTACTCGTGAAACAGCTTCGTTAAGTGAGTTAGCCGAATTGTATGTTAAAGAAATAGTTAGTCGACATGGCATGCCATTATCGATCTTCTCAGACAGAGATTCCAGATTTGTGTCGAATTTTTGGAACAGTCTTCAACAGAATTTAGGTACACGTGTGAATTTAAGTACAACTTATCATCCTCAGACAGATGGTCAGAGTGAAAGAACGATACAGACTTTGGAGGATATGTTAAGGGCTTGTGTGTTAGAATACGGTGGTTCGTGGGATACACATTTACCGTTGGTCGAATTCGGGTATAATAATTCATATCATTCGAGTATAGGGATGCCGCCCTATGAAATGTTGTATGGTCGTCATTGCAGAACTCCGACTTGTTGGTTAGAAGCAGGGGAGAAACAGTTTGCAGGTCCCGAAATTGTTCAAATGACAGCCGAAAAAGTTGCAATTGCGCGAGAAAAGTTGAAAGCCGCTAGAGATAGACAGAAAATGTATGCTGATCCGCGTAGACGTCCGATAACCTTTAGTGTGGGTGAACGAGTGTATCTGAAAGTTTCGCAGTGGAAAGGGGTTATCAGATTCGGTAAACGCGGTAAGTTAGCACCGAGATTTATTGGTCCATTTCAGATCAGTGAAGTGTTGAACGATCAGACTGTGGTGTTAGATCTTCCGCCAGAGTTAGCCGGTATTCATAATACATTTAACGTGTGTTATCTTCGTAAGTGTAAAGTCGATGATGAAACGCAACTCCTTCCTTTAGAAGATTTAAGGGTCGATTTGAATAAGAAATTGGTGGAAGAGCCGGTCCGTGTAGTTGACCGAAAGGTGACTAAGTTGAGAAATAAAGAGATACCGATGGTGTTGATTGAGTGAAAACACAGTTTGGGTTCTAATCTTACGTGGGAAATGGAAGAGTTGATGAGAAACCGCTACCCTCATTTGTTTGACTAAGACCAGATTCCGAGGACGGAATCTCCTTAAGGGGGGTGGATTTGTAACAGACTGAAACCCGTGCTAGTTGTAAGTGGACTATTTTTGCCCTTAGGGTTTGTGCTTAGTCTTAAGTGATTTTTATTTTAATTATTTTATTAGTATTTTATTATAATTGTGTTGTGACCAGTTTGTGACAAAGGTCCCAGAACAGGTTTGTTTATTTTATTTGGGCCTCGTTTGGGTTACCTAATCTTGTGCGAAAGATATCAGATAACTGGTAAATACCCGTGTGTTGCTCAGTGTGGGAATTAAACCCAACTAAGAGACTAGTGTACTGCCTTCTTCTTTCCATTTCGAGAATTTTCCCACACACACCCGTACCTTCATCCCTCCCACCTAACCAAACCCTTATTCTCCATTGTTGATCTTGAGCTCGAATTGGTCTTGAAATCACGTTCTTTACACTCTACTAATTCTTTTAAGGTATGAATCATGAGCTTTCATGATCAATTTAGTGTTAAAATGGTGTTTTTAAGTGTATTTGTTCATAAGCTTGATTTTGTGTCAAAATCCATGGATTTGATGTTGTTATGGTCAAAACTTTATGGGTTTATAGTCTATAACATGTAGTAATTGAGTTGTGGTAAGTTTTGGTGTCGAAAACGAGCTCTAGATCGAGTTTTGGTGAATTTAGCTTGAAGCCCGTAGGTTGTGTTCAGAATCTGCAGATGATGAACACAGTCGGCCGACTGTCGGTCGACAGTCGACCGACTGGCTAGTGAACCGACCGACTGAGTTCGACTTTCGGCCGATTGTGGTGATACCAAATAAATCGACCGATTGGGAAAGTCAGTCGACCGGTTGTGTCAAAAGTCGACCGACTGTCTATGTCAGTCGACCGATTGAGGAGACAGTCGACCGACTGTGTGTACAGGGCAGAATGTTTTACCAAAGTGCCTTTTTTCTAGCCGTTATGCTACCCGTTTATATTTTGGTGTTCAGGATGTAAATTTTGAAAGTGCACAAGTGTTAAGCATGAAAATTTTAGCGGACGCACTTTTTTTATGAATTTGCTATAATTCGCTGTCAGTGTGTCTAATCTTGATGGGAACACTATTCTAACTTGGTTTTTGTTGTTCTCAGGAGATAAGGACAAGGAAGAAGCTCAGAAATAATAACTGAGCAGTTGCTGGTAATTGGTGAGTGGGTCTATCTACGGATAGAGTTTAAGTAGCATATCATGCTACTGTGGTTGACTCTTTTACCATGCATAGTGTAGGAATTGCCATGATAGAATAATATCGTTTGCCTGATGTTGTATGTGAATTATGTGTACACTGTGTGAATGGCACCAGTCGAGCCTAGGGAGACTGGGGACTCGAGACCGTGCCTAGGAGAGGTTAGAGTCCGTATGAGGTCAACCGTGCCTAGGGGAGGTTGGGTCCATAGGCTACTAATTGTGGAGTATAGTGTGAATGATGCATCCCCTGCATCTGGATAACTATACTGTTAATTGTGTAGCAGGGACTATCGGTAGACTCAAGCCCGATCAGCTGGGAGTCGTGTGCTCGTACAAGCCGCCGATCCTCGTATTGTCTTATTGTATGCTAGTTGGTAATTAGCAAGTGTTGTTGTTAGTATATAGCTTGTGTGTGGCTTAAGCTATATCTGTTAGATAGATTTCATTCACTTAGCGGTGCGCTAATCCCCCACATATTCTCCCCTTGCAGGTTTAGGTACTGCTAGTCGGGAAGGGTGCTATTGCAGAAGACATGTTTGACAACCCAACTCTGATGTGGACTTTTGTATAAATAATGTTTTGTGATAATGTAACACCGTTGTGTAAACTTAAACGTAATGACGTGACTTATATTGTGTTTGTTAATAAAGTCTTCCGCTGTGTATTTAAAAAAAAAAATGGCCGGTGTTACAAATTTAACTTCTCAGATGTTCTAATTAACATATCTATAAATCAATCGAATCAATAAACAAGTGTTACTATCGATTACTTAACTTATCGATATTCATTTTCTAAGTTATCTATATTCCCCAATTTTACTTTTACATTAAATAATATGAAAGTTAAATAGTTTATCTTATCAAAAGTCACGAGGCAATTATTGTAAGGCATGTATTGGAAATCAACAGGATTTTCCACCAATCTGTCTAGCTCTCGCTACTTGACACTTTGTCCTTACTCGAAGATCACTTTACCATTTATTCCGAATACCGTTAAAAAGGAAAGGTTTCCTAAATCAAAGTGGATCTCTCAACAGAGACTCGAATCATAATTCAATGTATCTGACATTTCAACCATATGATATTATCTTTTAATTCCGTCGATAATTATTTTAAATAAATTTTGAAACAAAAACGTTCATATAAAGTATTATACATCTAATACTTTGTTAACATTTTCAAGTTATAATACATATATACATATATATACATTTTCATATCCAATTAAGTAATGGTTCGTGAATCGTCGGAATCCGGTCAAGGTTAAATGAGTGTACGAACACAGTTTAATATTTTTGAAATTCAACTTAATAAACTTTGCTTATCGTGTCGGAAACATATAAAGATCAAGTTTAAATTTGTTTGGAAATTTCCGGGTTGTCACATTTTCACAGGTACTTGATTAATTGGGCTTCCGCTGTGTTAGAGTGTCTGCATGCATTTGGGCAGATTTTGTTAAACATTTTATGAAACATTGAACTTGCATTCTCTTTTTGGTTATTAAAATGTGGGTGTTGGTTGACATTGTTTTGGTCAACTTTGGATATTTTAATAAGTTGAGTTTGTTTAGAACTACTTATTTTAGTAAATTTCCTTTTTGGAAAACTTTTGAAATAAAGAATGCAATGTTGTTTAATAAATTCATCTAAAGTTCGATTAAGCTGTAAGACCAAGTGACGGAGCCGTTAAGGGTACTTGATGGGGCCATCGCACAAATTCTATCTGTTCTTCGTCGCTTTGGGTTGTGGGGATTACTTCCTAGCCCCAGTGGGAGTAGTGACTAGCGTTATAGATCGTTGGGCGGCCGGAAGGTTGCCACGAGTAAGTCAGTTTGGGGGACCGAAGGCAGTTCTTCGTGGACCAAACATGTAGCTTACCGAATCAGTTACGACACGGATAGGAATGCATGCTATAAAAGATAGGTTTGAATCTGATACATCAACCGTCTAATCAATATCCTTGTACGAGTCCACAATCACTACACGACGTTTGTGTTAAAAACTCAATCTAAATCCTAAATCTAAACCCTAAATTTAAACCCTAAACCCTAAATTTCTAAACCCTAATATCTAAACCCTATAAACCCTAATATCTAAACCCTATAAACCCTAATATCTAAACCCTAATATCTAAAACCTCAACATACGCTCGAAAAACATGATAATTGTTATATATTAATTCTTCAAGCGTTTTTCCGCCAAAATAAAAACATTTATCACAAACTGTCTTTATTAAATGTTTATATTTTCATCCAATATATAATGTTCGTGAACAAAGTTTTTTCATAAAACGAAAAAAAATTTGCTTCCACCCGCTTCCCCCCGATTGGTTATTTCTCCCTTTATCCTACCACGAGTAACATATGTATACATACCATTTATAATATTTTTTATTAATAGTATTTCTCATATAACATTATAATATTTTTTATGAATGATATATATTTTATAAAATAAAATAAATTTATTATTTGCGCATAAATTTAAAAAATTATGTTAATGTATATATATATATATATATATATATATATATATATATATATATATATATATAAGCACGTGATAATAATCCTACGTGTCAACTCCCCATTAATTCTTGCCATGTATCAACTCCTCATTTATTTCCGCCATGTGTCATTCTATCAGTTATTTCCATAATTTAATTTAATTATTTAATTTACTAATATTTTTGATACAAATATTATCAGTAATAAAGTTTTTTTTATAATTGTATTATACATTTGATAAGTGTCAATATTGACGTTATCGACTATTAATTTATACAAATGTCGTGTAACGCACGATCTCATAAAACTAGTAATAATATATAATATATATAATATAATACGGAGTATAATAATATAATCCGTAACATGTTTTAGCGTTCATATAATCTATATTTTCTATTAAATTGCTAAAATGATGATGTCATCATAACTCTATTTTAACTCATCATTTAACACATGTCATCTTCACAATAATCATGGTGATGTCATTAATATTTTAATAACTTAAATAAATAAATAAATAAAATAATTTATGAAGTGATTATTACTATAATTAAAAAACCAAGCTTCTAAATCTATCATTTTTTTCTTGAGATAAAAAAAATTACGCCTAACATAAAGCAAAACAGGGTTATATTTAAACTCCTTTCCTCCACCTATATAGAATCCGTGATTATTTTATTTTCTAAAACTTTTATCATTCAAAATTTTGGGTATGCACATTCTCTCTCAAAAAATTTGTCTGTTTATATGATTACATAAGCATATTTTATTTCTTACTTTTCAACTATGATCAAACATGTTCATGAATTACCATGTATCTGTTTTCATGCATAATCCTTAATATGATTTTTGTTAGTAATATTTTTGTCTTTTATTACTCATGAGGTTTTGTTATGTGGTATTTGTCTAATTTTTCATGAGGTTTTGTTCATCATTTATCCTATTAATTTTTTAAATACGTTTTGTTCTAGGTATCTTATTAAAAAGTATTTGAAAGGAATGACAATTGTTACACCATTTGGATATCATTTTGTTACACCATTTGGAAATTGCTACACAATTTATATGGAAAAAATTAACCGTCTTACTTTTAGGTGGAAGCAACTGCAGTTAATTGCCATGGGAGAATCGCAGAAGCTTCTGGAGTAATTAGGGAGCGATGAATGGGGAAGTGATGTGGTGGTGGTGATAAATACCAAGCAAGGAAAAATAACCGAAATACCTTTAGTAATAAAATAATAGGTTGAATAGTAAAAATATGAGTTCTAATGATATATTATTAACTTGTTTGTATTTGTAAACAATACTAAATTTTGTTACACCATCATGGTGTAATTTTTTTACACCAGTTGTTTTTCAACTAATTTTATTCTAGGCATCATTTTGTTACACCATTTAAATAATACTATATTACAGAAGACACATAATATTACAGCTCACAAAAAATTAGAAGTTTTTTAACTTCACATTTTTTTTTTATTAAAAACGTATCATATGTGTTTAGTCTATCATATTTTTAAATAACATATCATACAAATTGATATACTAAAATCTTCTCAATTTTAAAATAGCATATCTTTCCAATTTGAAATCGAATAATTTTTTATTCCACACTAAATTAACCCTTATATACTAAAATTCATGCCTAAATATGTAGTTTCAATTCATTTGCATTATAGTTTTTAGTTTGCATTCACACTACAATCGGTCCCTCAAATTCAACTCAATTTACACAACAGTCCTTCAAGTTTACAATTTTTTAGGAATAAAAAGTGTAAACATATAATCTTATTAAAATAAAAGAAAATAACTCCCCCGAATTTATACGGGCTATATCTTCTCGATCGGTGCGAGTTAAATTTTTCCGAGACCACCCCAACTCCAAAAAGTCTCACGCACCCAACGGACTAACTATACGCAAAACGGACACTTTTTAAAAAAACGTTTAACACAACGACAACCCGTATCTTTCTGTTCGCCGCAAGTTAAATTTTTTCGACAGCCTTGTTACACTCAAAAAAAAAATTATGAACACAACGAAACAAACTACGTTCGAAACGGACACTTTTTAAAAAACACTTAAGACAACAACATCTAAAACGACGCTTAAGACATGAGCCGTTTTCCCCTCTGTAAATACGCAACGCTACGTTAAATATGAATACACAAGCCGAAAGCCCCCGCCGCATCGCGCGGGCCGGATCCGGACTAGTTGAAAATAAAGTCAACATGTGAAGTTAATAAAACATATTATATTAATTATTCGATTCAACACCTGCCACTAGCACTGTAGTCATGTTAAAAAAAAATTACCGTATCATTCATTAGAACAAAAAATATAAACGATTTAATTTGACCACACTCTTCCTATATATTGATTCAAAAATCGAATATTTTTATACACACATATATTCCTTACTTAACTAAAATAACTTGCAATTACCATTGCACATTAAATGCGCATTCCCGTCAATTAACCCACTTACCAATCTATCATCTACAATCTTTTCCAAACATTTGGTACTATTAAAGGGATCTCTTGGAAACAAGATCGTTCTTTTGCCTTTGTGAGATTTGAGAAGTTAGCTCAAGCAAACGATGCTATATTCAATATGAATGGCAAACTTATCAACAACAGGACACTTTTTGTAGGGTATGCCAAAAAGGATTTGAACATCGCTTTCATCCCTACTGGTAATCATTCTGTTTCTTTCAACAAGCAAAATCCATCCACTAATGATAATAGTGTAAAGATTAACCTTCCCCCTAATCAAGAAACATGTAATCGATTATCTTTAACTGCACTCATTATTGATAAAGAGCCTATCGATGCATTTAAACTTTTCAAATGGTTAAAGAGTAGGTTCATATCTATTAAGTCGATTTCTGCTTGGGGACCATACGGATACATGGTTCAATGTAGCGATCCTGAAAGTTATCAAAGAATGACCATGGGGCCGACCTTGAATGAGTTAGAATTCATGGAAGTCATTCCTATGATTCAAAGAAAAAACATATTCTTTAGAATCACGAAAGTGAGGATAGAAGGAATCCCATTTGATTGTGTTTCTCCGAATTGCACCGTCGAAGTAGCTAAGAATTATGGTAGAGTGATTCACATCGATCAACACTCTTATAATCTCAAAAGGGCCGACGTGTTAATTGCCTTGATAGAGGTCAACGATCCAGGACCTATTAAGGGTTATACCAAAGCAAAAGTGGCAGATATGTCCTCTGTTAATCTCTGGCTCGATGAAGTATTTATCGACGATCCAATTGTAATTATCAACGATGAAACTATTGAAGAGTATAACGCTGGCCTTCGTCTGTTTATGCAGTCATTGGAAAATAATACTGACGAAAAAAGCTCACCGGTGCCGGAAGTTTCACCGGAAAATGTGCCTGAAGATGGTAAAATAGACGTTTCAGGGGAAGGTTTTGTTTCAAATTTCAAAACTCCTACTAAGCCTACCAAGCTAGATAGGATTATGGAACCAAAAGTCATACATAATTCTTTGGAAAAAGTCAAAAAGGCTATTGTAGATGAAAAAGAAAAAGCTGCACAGGAGATTACAAAATCTCTTTTTTCACCAAAAAATAAGACAAAGACAAACAGTACAAGATGGGCTTAAATCAAATTCCTCTTTCCATTCCTCTACCCAACCCTTACCTTTCAGTCACTCTCCTGCTGCAGCAAAACTACTTCATACAGATCAATGTCTTGGAAAATCCTGCAAGAAAGAATGCCAAGAAATTAATGCTAGATGTTTACCGGTAGAAAATAATAAACAACCTTTGTTTCTTAACAAAAAAGGTGGTTTTAAGAAAGCATCCAAAGTTAATTCCAACAATTGGGTTAATGAGGTTCCAAACTTAAGCGACCTTTTTGACACCACCAGCGAGATTAACCACGTTGTAGGCACCTTGGCGAATGTTAAAAACAACAACACAAACTGTCAACAATTTGCTTCAAGAAAATTAACTCGTAAAGAAGAATTGTACAATTTTGGTGTGTTTATGGATAATATGACGGATGATGATACTCCTATTAAGCATAAATCATGAGGCCGCTTCCAACCTTTTCCTCGGAATCTAAGTTCTACAATTTTCTCTCAATTAAGTTTCAATTTTCAGTCCTGTTTATCAACATCAATCATCTTTTCGTATTTTTCTGTCTATTTTACCTTTTCAATTCCTAGGCTCAGGTCCATTTTGGCATGATCCTGATTTCAAGCTTCTCATTCGTTGTCTCTCGCCTCCTTTCTTCAAGGTTTCTCTAATTTCTGTCACAAGCAAGCTGAGATCGAGTGGTATGGGTGTTGTCGAGCTTCTTCTGATGTCGTTTTTCTTTCAAGCCATTGGTGTACTCTTAGGGTTTAGATGCCCTGAATTAATTTTGGGATGACTTTATCGTACAAGCTGATCATCTTCTTCTTAGGCGTTTGGGCCCGTTGATGGTTGGTGCAAGGTGGGCTTAGGGCCTTTAATTTCGTTGGGCCTCATTTTAGGCTCCTTGTTATGCTTCTTGGGCTCCTAAGGTTGTCTTTGTTGGGATTAGTGTTCTATTTAGGTTTTTTGCCCGACATTCTTGTATTTTCGTCAATTTTTTTTGGGCTCTCAAGCCTCTTCAAATGTAATATGTTGTTTTTTCTTCATCGTTCCGATGAAGGTTTAATATATATATTTCTTTTTCGCCGTAAAAAAAAAAATTAACCCATTTACACAAATTAAATGTTAATTATCGTGTAAAACAAAAATTATATTAAAATTAATATTGATTGACGATTAAAATTGATTTATATTGATTTAAAATTGAATGTGCAAGACAATTCAAAATACAAAGCGTAATTTAATTTTGGTGGAGATGATTACAATTTTTGAATTTAAATTAGATTATATCTATCCACAATTGATTGCCAAAATAATAGCTATATACCGGGAGATTTTAACCAAAAATTGAAATAGATAGTCATTAAAAGGCGTCATTCAATCACGGATTTGGACAAGATATTTATAATTTTTTGAAAATAAATTAGATGATAAGTATCCACAATTGATTGCCAAAATAATAGCTAAACTACCGGAATTATTATAATCAAAATTCGGAACAGATTTTGAATCATAAATTAAGATATTTTATCTACAGTGTGACATATGATCGATATAAATTATAAAGGATACATATTCCATTGAATAATCCATTTATATTCGTAATTGCAAACTTAAAATTTACGGTATACACAAAAAGAAAAAAAAAATCAGTGACACTTATGATTGATGACTAATGTTATTTACAAAGAAGTTTAAAGAAGTTTTTGAGAACTTATAATATAACTTTGATACAAGTAAATTTCTACATTTTTATATTCTTTATTATAAAAAAGTGTGATTTTTATTATTTGATTTTTTTTTTTAGGTAAAGGGATCACCCGGTAAATCTTATAAATGATAAAATAAAGAATACAAAACAAGGGAAACAGTAGAAGACACAAAATCAACTACTAACGACCACAACTCAACATCACAAAGACTACCAACAAAACATTGCTCAAACCACCCCAAACTCCTTATGGGATCTTCCATCGATCTTTAAGAAGACGCACCTTACTTGAATTCTTGAACTTCAACGTCATGAGCTTCAATCTAACCGTGGAAAAAACCAAGTCAAAAACCTGATCCGCCGAACGAATTGTGATGACCCGAAAATTTTTGACTTATTTAAACCAATTCTCTATACGATTTATTATTTTAACACGCGAAACAAAGTCTGTTAGATTGAGTCTCAAAATTTTAGAACTGTTTCATATATACAATTACCTTTGATTACTCTCGACGATTCATGAACAATTATATGTATGTATATATATATATGTACAAGTAAAAACGACTTTCCTACAGTAAAACCCTATTTGCTACAGTAAAATACTATTTGCTACAGTAAACCACTATTTGCTACAGTAAAACACTATTTGCTACAGTGAAACCGTATTTTGCTACAGTGCTACAGTGAAAAACGACTTTGCTACAGTGATTTGCTACAGTAAACACTATTTGCTACAGTAAACACTATTTGCTACAGTAACACTATTTGTTGCTGTAAAACACTATGAGCCTAGGTCTGCTGGTTCTGAGAGATCACAAGCTGGTACTGATTCTACTGATATTGATCAGCAACCTTCTGTTGCTGCTCACTCATCTGAACCAGCTGATGATCAAGATGCTGTGTGTTCTACAACCAGCTATTTGATGAACCAGCATCCAATTGAGCAGATTATTTGCTACAGTAAAACACTATTTGCTACAGTAACACTATTTGATGTCGACAAACTACCAAACAAAAACAGAAAAGGCGGCCATGCGATCGCATGGCAAAAACACTGAAAACTCATGCGATCGCATGAGCTACAGTAAACGGAAAAGTAATATAAATACGCCTGTTTTGCTCGACGAATTATCACATATTTTTTTCTTCAGTAATAAAAATTTATATTTAAATTATAATTATAATTTTAAATTTAAGTTTAATAATAATAAAGTATATTCGAGGGTGTTTTAATTCGGGTTTTAAACCACTATAAGCTAAGGAAATATTGGGTATTGTTCGGGGTATTGTTCTTGAATCCAAGGCCAACCATACAGTCGTCTACCATCATTACGTCTACGCAATTTGCCTACAATATTGAGTCTCAATATTGAACTGTGAGTTTATAGTCTCCCTTTTTAAATACTTTAAATATTTTTGGGCTGAGAATATATGCAATTTATTTTAAACGCGATAAGACACAAGTACATACTAAATTCTACACTGAGTTAAACCGAAAATCCCTTAGCTTTGGTAACTAGTAGCTGCCAGTACATAGGATATGGACTGGTGGGCGCGAATAATTGTATATGGATCCATAGGGCTTGACATCCCCGTCCGAGCTAGAGCACTAGCCTTTTAACGGACGTATGTTATTTGAGTTTAAGACACGTTGGTTTGCGTGTATTAAAACGAATGGGGTAATTATCACTATAGCGTTAAGTTTAGTTACCAGGGTGCTCTGTTACGTAGAATCTATTGATAAACTTTTGATGAAATCTTGTGGTCTATCTTTATATATGTTTATGACTCGAGCAATTAAACCTATAACTCACCAACATTCGTGTTGACTTTTTAGCATGTTTTATTCTCAGGTCCTTAGAATGCTTCCGCTGTGATGTGCTTGTTGCCTGCATGGAGTCTCTCATGCTTTGTACAAAGTTTATTGCATTCAAAATAAAACTGCGTTGTGTAATAAATAATTGGACTGTGATGTCAACCTGTAAATTAAAGACTTATGTATTTTGGGGTTTTGCTTATACCTAAGCACTCGCCCACATGTTTATAACTTTCTATGTTTAGAAAGTTACTTATTTTAATGAATGCAATATTTTATCAAAACGTATCATATAGAGGTCAAAACCTCACTGTGGAATCAATGATTAATGTGCCGCGTCAATAGCGATTTTGACGGGTCGTTACAGTTGGTATCAGAGCTTGAGGTCATAGGGAACCAGAAATTACATTATTGTGTTTAACTGGTAATTGTTAGGATGCATTAGTGAGTCTGGACTATGACCATATCTGTTTTTCCTGATTTTTGCTTATTATTTGGTCAAAAACATTATATGTGATATATTTATATGCTAACGTAATTGTTGTTTCAATTATGTGATAGATGACTTCTTCTAATCCTATCATTTTGTACGACTCGGAATCGGACACTGAATCTATTCTATCCACAACTGAAAAGGGCGTTCCAATACCTATTAAAGAAGAAATTGTGTTAGCCGGGGAATCTCAACTCCCGGTAAACCCAGAGGAGGTTCCAGCTCCACCCAGCTTTAGTTTTCCGGAGCCACAATATCGTTGGCATGGACCCATGATCCCTGGAGTAAAAGAGGATCGTCCATTTCTAAACAAATATGGACATTGGTCCAGATATACCGCCGACGGGCGGGTTGTGCCGATTACGCCTGGCAGATTTCGGTTCATGACCACCGGTACATATTCTTGCAGTTCGTCATCATATTCTCCTACACATGACTCAGACAGTTCGTCATCAGACGAGATCAGTAAGGAGGAGGATTTCGCTAATGAAATAAAAGAGATCACTAAGGAGAAATTCCAACTTGCTATAGATAATAAAAACAACCACAATAATAAAATGTCCTTAATTATTAAAAAAGAACAGGACCATTCGATCCGTAACCACCCTTATTGTATTAAACCCACTGAGGCAACGGGTACCTCAAAACCCCAACTAAAAATAAAATACACTGCCAGAATGTCTGTCGGACCATGTGCACACAAACAATTGGCAGAGAGAACCAAATGGGAAGAAGTTTCTGATAGTTCTGAATGAACGACCTCGCAACCATAAATCTTCCATGCGCTATTTTATTGCTTATGTGTGCTACTCTATCTTGTTATATAAAATAAGCATATGTAAAATATCAGTATTGTATGGTATTGTATTATTTTGGTTTATTAATAATAAATGCATGGAATGATTATTTGTATTATTACTACTTCTTATTATTATTATTATTACATAATAATGTAGTAACTCGCTATAATTTTTTATAGTGGAATATTATTAGGATTTTAGTAGTTAATTCCTTGTACTAGCTATTATGTATGAACTTAACGGGTAGGTAATACCCTAGAAATAATTATAAAATGCTAATAAGAAGAAAAGGCTTTTATAATAATTGGTTCATATTATTAATATGCTACGATTAACTATTGACAACTCATTTTACCTATAATATTCTATATGATTAAATTATATCTGTTGTGTTTATTGAAGAAACATGTCTCAAATGTCGGATGCTGAGTTTGAGCAACTAGTCGAGAAACGTGTGAATGAAAGAATTGCTGCAACCGAAGCAGCAAAAGCAACAGCCGAAGCAACAGCCGTAAACACAAACTCACGAAACGGATGCTCATACAAAACTTTTCAAGGATGCAAACCACAGACGTTTAGTGGAACCGAGGGACCAGTCGGTCTAACCCGATGGTTTGAAAAGATGGAGTCCGTTTTCAAAATCAGTAATTGTGCGAACGGAGACAAGTCAAAGTATGCTTCGTGCACGTTGCAAGATGGTGCACTTACTTGGTGGAACAATTATGCTAAAGCAGAAGGAATAGATACGGCATATGATATCTCTTGGGAAGAACTGAAAAAGATGCTAATCGAGGAGTACTGTCCTCGAAACGAGATCAGAAAAATGGAATCTGAGTTACGTAATCTGAAGGTTATCGGCGCGAATCTCAATAACTATGAAAAGCGTTTCATGGAACTAGCCTTGTTGTGTCCCGAATTGGTGCCAAACGAGAAACGAAAGATAGAAATGTATATTGACGGTTTATCGATCAATATCAAAGGAAATGTTACATCGTCCAAACCAAATACGATGCAGGAAGCCATGACTATGGCACACCAACTCATGGACCAGATCACAGAGAGTTCAATTAAGGCACCAATTACCGAAGTCAAGACAACTGAAGGAAAGAGGAAATGGGAAGACTATAAGGGCAAAAGTACTCACCTGAAGAAACAAGAAACTTTTAAAGGTAAACAAGATGGGGCAACTGCAAGTCCAAACTATAAGGGACCCCATCCGTTCTGCAAAAGATGTTACACACATCATGCAGGTTATTGTCAAGTGGTCTGTGATAAGTGCAACAAGAAAGTACATGTGGCGAAAGATTTTTATGCCACCGTTTCTGAAGTAAAGACAAAACTGACCGATGTCAAGAAATGTTTTGGGTGCGGGAAGTCTGGTCACTTTATAAATCAATGCCCTGATAAGGAGAAGAACAAAGAACCCGCACGTGGGAGGGCATTTAATGTTAGTGCCAGTAAAGCACGTGAGGATCCTAATCTTGTCACGGGTACGTTTACCGTTAATAATCAACTAGCTTCTATTATGTTTGATACGGGTGCTGATAGAAGTTATATGTGTAAAGACTTTAGTTTTAAACTAAAATGTGCATCATTACCTCTAGACGATAAATATACTATTGAATTAGCTAATGGTAAACTGATAAAAGCCGATAAAATTTGCCATGGTTGCGAAATGAATCTCGCTGGTGAAACCTTCAAAATCGATTTGATACCCGTAGAATTAGGAAGTTTTGACGTAATCGTTGGCATGGACTGGATGTCCAAAACAAGAGCGGAAGTTGTTTGCGCTGAGAAAGCAATTCGCATCCCTCGTAAGGATGAAACGTCATTAATGATTTATGGGGAGAAGAGCAACTCAAAGCTGAACTTTATCAGCTGTATGAAGGCCCAGAAACTTATAAGAAAAGGTTGTTATGCTATTTTGGCACATGTAAAGAAGATCGATACTGAAGAAAGAAGCATTAATGACATGCCGGTTGTAAGAGAATATCCCGGAGTATTTCCAGAAGAATTACCGGGGCTACCTCCACACAGATGTGTAGAATTCCAGATTGATCTCATATCAGGAGCTGCACCTGTAGCCCGATCTCCATATAGACTTGCACCTTCAGAAATGCAAGAATTACAAGACCAGTTGCAAGAATTATCGGACCGTGGATTTATTCGTCCTAGTTTTTCACCTTGGGGTGCTCCTATTCTGTTCGTCAAGAAGAAGGATGGATCTATGAGAATGTGCATAGATTACCGAGAATTAAACAAATTAACGATCAAGAATCGGTACCCATTACCGAGGATTGATGATTTGTTTGATCAATTGCAAGGATCAAGTGTTTATTCCAAGATTGATCTACGCTCCGGATATCATCAGCTGAGAGTGAAGGAAGAAGATGTTCCTAAAACCGCGTTCAGAACCCGTTACGGTCACTATGAATTTCTAGTCATGCCTTTTGGATTGACTAATGCTCCAGCAGTATTCATGGATCTAATGAATCGCATCTGTAGACCGTATTTAGACAAATTTGTCATTGTTTTTATCGACGACATATTGATTTACTCGAAGAACAAGGAAGAACATGAGCAACACTTAAGACTGGTACTAGAGATACTCAAGAAAGAAGAATTGTACGCAAAATTTTCGAAGTGTGATTTCTGGTTACAAGAAGTACAATTTTTGGGACATGTTGTCAGTAAACATGGAATTAAAGTTGACCCTGCCAAGATCGAAGCCATTAGTAAATGGGAAACACCGAAGACTCCAACACAAATCCGCCAATTCTTAGGTCTTGCTGGTTACTACCGAAGATTCATTCAAGATTTCTCTAGAATCACCAAACCCTTAACTTCATTGACTCAAAAGGGAAAGAAGTATGATTGGTCCACGGAACAGGAATCCTCATTCCAGTTGTTAAAGAAGAAGTTAACGTCTGCACCCATTTTGTCATTACCAGAAGGAAATGATGATTTCGTGATCTATTGTGACGCTTCGCGCCAAGGTTTAGGATGTGTATTAATGCAACGCACAAAAGTTATCGCATATGCCTCACGACAACTAAAAATTCATGAAAAGAACTATACAACACACGATTTGGAACTTGGAGCTGTAGTTTTTGCACTCAAAATATGGAGACACTATCTATATGGCACCAAGTGTACAGTGTACACTGACCATAAGAGTCTTCAGCATATTTTTGATCAAAAACAACTCAATATGAGACAACGTCGCTGGGTAGAGTTGTTAAACGATTACGATTGTGAAATCCGTTACCACCCTGGAAAGGCTAATGTTGTAGCTGATGCCCTAAGTCGAAAAGAAAGAGTAAAACCTCTTAGGGTCCGAGCTTTGAATATTACAATTCGTACCGATCTCACAAAGCAAATTCAAGCAGCACAGTTAGAAGCTTTAAAAGAAGAAAATGAAAAAGGCGAAATGAGCAGAGGGTTAGAAAAACAGCTTGAGGTAAAAGCCGATGGAACCCTGTATTTTGCTGATAGGATATGGGTACCAAAATATGGTAATCTAAGGCAACTAGTACTAGATGAAGCACACAAAACGAGGTACTCAATTCACCCAGGAAACGGGAAAATGTACCACGATCTCAAGAAGTTTTATTGGTGGCCTAATATGAAGACAGAAATTGCTACTTATGTAAGCAAATGTTTGACGTGTGCAAAGGTCAAAGCTGAGCACCAAAAGCCGTCAGGATTACTGCAACAACCAGAAATTCCGCAGTGGAAATGGGAAAGAATAACTATGGATTTCATTACGAAATTGCCAAGGACTGCAAGTAGTCATGATACTATTTGGGTGATAGTTGATCGTCTAACTAAATCAGCTCACTTTCTACCAATAAAGGAGACAGACAGTATGGAGAAATTAGCACGCCTATATTTGAAGGAAGTAGTTTCCAGGCATGGTGTACCCATCTCTATCATATCTGATCGCGACACCCGATTCACATCACGTTTCTGGCAGTCATTACAAAAAGCATTGGGAACTCGATTAGATATGAGCACCGCTTATCACCCACAGACAGATGGTCAAAGTGAAAGAACAATACAAACATTGGAAGACATGTTACGGGCATGCGTGATTGACTTTGGAACCAGTTGGGATCGACACTTACCGTTGGCAGAATTTTCATACAATAACAGCTATCATACGAGCATCAACGCAGCGCCATTTGAAGCACTTTACGGTAGAAAGTGCAGATCTCCTATATGTTGGAGTGAAGTAGGAGAAAGACAACTTACTGGACCAGAAATTATTCACGAAACCACCGAAAAGATCATTCAAATACAACAGCGATTGAAAACGGCCATGAGTCGCCAAAAGAGTTATGCTGATGTAAGAAGAAAACCGCTAGAATTTCAAGTGGGCGACAAAGTCATGTTGAAAGTGTCACCCTGGAAAGGCGTTGTACGATTCGGTAAACGAGGAAAGCTAAGTCCTAGGTACGTAGGACCCTTTGAAATCACCGAAAGAATTGGAACAGTTGCTTATCGATTAAAGCTACCGCAAGAACTTAGTAGTGTTCACAACACATTTCACGTGTCAAATTTGAAGAAATGTTTAGCTGAAGAGGATGTCGTAATTCCTCTTGACGAAATACGAATCAATGATAAACTTCATTTTATCGAAGAACCTGTTGAAATCATGGACCGTGAGGTCAAACAATTAAAACAAAGCAAAATACCGATAGTTAGGGTTCGTTGGAACGCAAGACGAGGACCCGAGTTTACTTGGGAACGTGAAGATCAGATGAAGCAAAAGTATCCACATTTGTTCACTGATATCGCTCATGAAACAGGTACTACTCAAAATTTCGGGACGAAATTTTCTTTAAGGGGGAGGTACTGTGATGACCCGAAAATTTTTGACTTATTTAAACCAATTCTCTATACGATTTATTATTTTAACACGCGAAACAAAGTCTGTTAGATTGAGTCTCAAAATTTTAGAACTGTTTCATATATACAATTACCTTTGATTACTCTCGACGATTCATGAACAATTATATGTATGTATATATATATATGTACAAGTAAAAACGACTTTCCTACAGTAAAACCCTATTTGCTACAGTAAAATACTATTTGCTACAGTAAACCACTATTTGCTACAGTAAAACACTATTTGCTACAGTGAAACCGTATTTTGCTACAGTGCTACAGTGAAAAACGACTTTGCTACAGTGATTTGCTACAGTAAACACTATTTGCTACAGTAAACACTATTTGCTACAGTAACACTATTTGTTGCTGTAAAACACTATGAGCCTAGGTCTGCTGGTTCTGAGAGATCACAAGCTGGTACTGATTCTACTGATATTGATCAGCAACCTTCTGTTGCTGCTCACTCATCTGAACCAGCTGATGATCAAGATGCTGTGTGTTCTACAACCAGCTATTTGATGAACCAGCATCCAATTGAGCAGATTATTTGCTACAGTAAAACACTATTTGCTACAGTAACACTATTTGATGTCGACAAACTACCAAACAAAAACAGAAAAGGCGGCCATGCGATCGCATGGCAAAAACACTGAAAACTCATGCGATCGCATGAGCTACAGTAAACGGAAAAGTAATATAAATACGCCTGTTTTGCTCGACGAATTATCACATATTTTTTTCTTCAGTAATAAAAATTTATATTTAAATTATAATTATAATTTTAAATTTAAGTTTAATAAAAAATAAAGTATATTCGAGGGTGTTTTAATTCGGGTTTTAAACCACTATAAGCTAAGGAAATATTGGGTATTGTTCGGGGTATTGTTCTTGAATCCAAGGCCAACCATACAGTCGTCTACCATCATTACGTCTACGCAATTTGCCTACAATATTGAGTCTCAATATTGAACTGTGAGTTTATAGTCTCCCTTTTTAAATACTTTAAATATTTTTGAGCTGAGAATATATGCAATTTATTTTAAACGCGATAAGACACAAGTACATACTAAATTCTACACTGAGTTAAACCGAAAATCCCTTAGCTTTGGTAACTAGTAGCTGCCAGTACATAGGATATGGACTGGTGGGCGCGAATAATTGTATATGGATCCATAGGGCTTGACATCCCCGTCCGAGCTAGAGCACTAGCCTTTTAACGGACGTATGTTATTTGAGTTTAAGACACGTTGGTTTGCGTGTATTAAAACGAATGGGGTAATTATCACTATAGCGTTAAGTTTAGTTACCAGGGTGCTCTGTTACGTAGAATCTATTGATAAACTTTTGATGAAATCTTGTGGTCTATCTTTATATATGTTTATGACTCGAGCAATTAAACCTATAACTCACCAACATTCGTGTTGACTTTTTAGCATGTTTTATTCTCAGGTCCTTAGAATGCTTCCGCTGTGATGTGCTTGTTGCCTGCATGGAGTCTCTCATGCTTTGTACAAACTTTATTGCATTCAAAATAAAACTGCGTTGTGTAATAAATAATTGGACTGTGATGTCAACCTGTAAATTAAAGACTTATGTATTTTGGGGTTTTGCTTATACCTAAGCACTCGCCCACATGTTTATAACTTTCTATGTTTAGAAAGTTACTTATTTTAATGAATGCAATATTTTATCAAAACGTATCATATAGAGGTCAAAACCTCACTGTGGAATCAATGATTAATGTGCCGCGTCAATAGCGATTTTGACGGGTCGTTACAGAATCTTCCCATTGAAACATCGATTATTTCTCTCCATCCATATAAAGTAAATAGAAGCGGAAAACATTAGTTTCACAACAATAACTCTCGCGACTTTCTGATGGGCAAAAGGACTAACATGCTGAATGAACTCTTTCCAACCTTGAACTAACATCGGTAACTCAATGACATTCAAAACCTTCATCCAAACACTTTTTGGGAATGCGCACTCGAAAAATAAATGAACATGCGAATTCGGTTGTTGCTTGCAAAAAGCGCAAACCAAATTATTTCCAGGCATATTTTCCCACGGCTTAACTTTGTCATGAGTTTTAAGTTTCTACCTAACTAAAAGCCATGTAACAAAAGCGTGTCTAGGAATACAATGAGCGTGCCATATCACCGAATACCATCCAACAACACTTGCACAAGGCCTTATGGTATGCCAAACAGTCCCCACTGAAAATTGCTGCATATTGCCATCTGCATCTCGCCAATTTACTTTGTCATCCTCATTATTAATCACAGGTGGTTGAATTAAATTCAAGATTGGATACTTTAGGTTCCAATTGGCAGGCCACTTCCATCCTGATTGATCAACAACATCGTGAACTTTAGACGTAGTAGAATACCCGGCTGAATTGATGTCTCTGTAAGAAACTATATTTGCCAACGGACCAAGATCACACCAAGTGTCATACCAAGCCGAACATGAGCTCCCATTTCCAATCTGATGTATAATATACGGGCGAATAATGTCTCGAATATGCAAGATTTTACGCCAACCCCAACTATCCATGGATTGAACCGAAACCTCCCACACACTTTTCGAACTCAACCTATACTCATGTATCCACTTGACCCAAAGTGATTGCTTATGAGTAATGAGACTCCATAAATGATAGGACATCAAAGCCACATTCCATCCTTTAAGCCTTTTAATCCCAAGGCCGCCTTCCTCCTTCGGCAAACAAACATCATCCCATTTTACTTTCGTCTTTCCTTTTTTCATCTAGCCTTGACTCCATAAAAAACCCCTCATAAGCTTTTCGATATCTTTAATTAAAGAATCCGGAAGAATGAAAACTGACGACCAATATACTTGCATCGAGGTCAGGACCGAAATGATGAGTTGAACTCTACCCGCGAAAGATAAGAATTTATTCTTCCAATCATCTAACTTGTGCCTTATTCTTTCCACAAGGACTTGACAATCCTGGTTCATAAGTCTAGACGAAATAAGCGGAACGCCTAGATATTGAATAGCTAACTTACCTTCCGCAAACGACATGATATCCAAAATCTGACTTTTAGCTGCATTTGAACAGTTGGCTAGAAAAACAGTACTTTTTGGCATGCTTGGAACAAGACCCGAACACAACTTAAACTCCTCGAGAGCATTAGCAATAACACGAACCGATTCTTTATTGTCACACGAGAACAAAAATAAATCATCCGCGAAACAAAGATTAATAATATCTTGTGTTTCACACTTTGGATGGTATCGAAACAACTCCGACGAATTAACTCCCCGTTTCAGCATAAGAGTTAAAACCTCCATAATAATCGTAAAAAGGTAAGGAGACAATTGTAGCGACCCGACCAAATCATGTTTGACGGAGCCGACTACTTAGGTCCCGTTGCGTGGCCGTAGTCCCTATATGAGACTCGTTTGACCAAAATTATGTCACGTTCATTTGAAACGTATCATGCTTGCAAAGTTTAGTTTACAAAACCGTTCGACGACAAGTTTAAGTTTACAAAAGTATAAGGTATAAATGAAATAACTTGCGACATAATTAGTTGAAAATCACGGTTTCTATAAATAGCGTAAGTATGTAGACAAAAGTTTGAATCCAAAGGTGCTATCACTAGCGTATGTATGTATGTATGCTTGACTCCAAGCAAGTATGAGTGTACGCGGAAGCATGTATCAAATAGCCAAGTATGAACCTGAGAAACATATAGAAAACTGTCAACGAAAAACGTTGGTGAAATCATAGGTGTTTTAGTAAACGTTGCATTTGAACCATAAGATTTAATATAAGATGATTATCAAAATCATTTGCATTCCAAAGTTGTTGTTTGTATCGCGGGCACCCAATTATCAAACTTAACTGTTTTGCAACCTTTGCGTAGTGTTAGAACATACACTAGACCCGAAAATATATTTCATCCACTAACGGTAGCGAACCGTCCGAATGAGGCTCGTCAAGCCCATGTGATCACATAATATAAGTTCTCGTTTACACCCTGCAAGTGTAACTAATGATAATTTAATTGAGGATTTTTGTTCAAACCCGTACGTGGAATGTTCGTTTTCGTACTTGTGTTCAAAGTGTAAAAGTATGATACATATATGTTTCTCATCCCATAGTTTAAAGCATAAAAGTTGTTTGAAAGATGGGACTATGATCTCACCTCGAGTGCACGAGTATAAAAGTACTTCACAAAGTAAACGTGTGCATGATAGTTGCTTAGCCTTGACCTAAACAAGTAAGTTGTATTAATTAACCGGTTACGACACAAGGTTGGGCGAAATATGTTCAATTAGTCCTATGGCTCGTTACGACTCCATTAAATATAGCATGTGAATCACGTTGTCAAGTTTCATGCAAGAATCAAGTATAAAAGAAGATTAGAACGATTGCATAAACGTTTGGTTAAGTTTAACTAAAAGTCAAACTCGGTCAAGTCAAATTCAACGAAAAAGTCAACACGTTCGGGTCGGGTCCCGAACTATTTTTCTATGCTTAGAAGTCATATTTGAGCATGTTGGCCAAGTTACATCTTAATCGGAGGTGCGTAGCATAGTTGGAATTAAACGAAAAAGTGCGTAGCATAGTTGGAATAACCGAAATCTCGTCAAGTGATCATTAAAGGTTTGTTTTCAAAGTTTCAAGTTCACAAAAAGCACTTTAAAATTCGAGAATCCAATTCACGCATATGATACGCCGTTTTGAAGGTAATGAAATATACGTTACAACTAAACACTTACTAATAACATTTCATGGCATTCAAAACATCGAAAGTTCATTTTAAGTCTATCAAACCCTAACCAAAATTCACAAAAATCAATAATCATGTGTTTGAAGTTTTCTTAATCAACCTACGCATCAAAACGAAGCTAGTGATACTAGTAACACAATTAAAACATGAACTTTAACAATTTGACAACATTAACTCATCCAAAATCAAAGATGAAGCACACCCATTTTCAAGTTCATGCTAGTTACTCCAAAACAATAAATCGAGCAAACAAAACATATATTCATGTTATACTTGAGCCATAGACACTAACTAACACCATTTCAAGTATATAAAACGAATTTGAGAAATCTAGAGTTTTTAGAAAGTTACCCAAACGAGATGAAATTGGTACCAAAATGTAGAGGATGAAGAGAGGATCACGAATATGTAATTTGTTTTGAAGTTTGCCTCTTGATCCGGATTTAGATGATGATTTTTGTGAGTTGGGTGTTTAAGTTCAAAAATGAAAGATGAGAAAGGAGAGAAAGAGATGAGGAGGTGAGTGGAAGTGAATGGGTGGATGAGGTGGGTTGACTAGTTGACCTAGTCAACTAGTTTGCCCACTTGGCAACCTCGGTCCCTCAAGTTTCAAAGCGGGTGCGGGAATTAACCAAACGAATATTTTAAAAACGCTCAAGTAAACGAGTGATGTTATAATTAAATAACGAGAATATTATGAACGTTTGTCAACGGAATCTACGAATATAAATAACGAAAGATATTATTTATATAAAAAAAGATAGTGTTAAAAATAAATTTAACGGAAAGACGCGGGATGTTACATTACCTACACCTTTAAAGAAATTTCGTCCCGAAATTTAGTTGGAAGTAGTAGTTGTTGTTTCTTCTTCGAAACCTTGCGTTGCAAATTCTACGGATATGTGAAGGTACTTCCTTGGGCATTTCAACGAACTTTGACAGTCGGAATTTTACGTTAGTTTAAAGTTTGGTTTCACGATTTATAGTTTCAACCGGTCCTCCTAGGAAGTGAAGTTTATCGTTGATAGTAAGTTCATCGAAGAGGATAACAAGTTCTTGTTTCGCAAGACACGCCTTTAAGTTTGATACACAGAATGTAGGATGAACGGAATTTGTGAGTCGGAAGTGCGAAGCGGTAAGCAACGGGTACAACATGCCCCAAGATTTCAAAAGGACTAAAAATATCGCGGATTTAGCTTTCTACGTTTCCCAAAACGGATTACACCTTTTCAAGGTGCGACTTTTAACGTTACGCGGTTTCCCACATGGAATTCGAAAGGTTTACGTCTAACATTGGCATAACTCCTTTGGCGACTACGGGCCGTCTCGAGCCTTTCTCGGATTGGAACGATCTTAACGGTTACTTCATGAATGAGTTCGGGTCCGGTGGTTTGCTTGTCACCTACTTCGGTTCAACGATTAAGAAAACGAAAATTATGGCTATATGAGTTCTTGAAAGGTGTGTCGTTAATACTCGGATGAAAATTATTGTAGTAAGAGAATTCGGCTAAAGACAAAAACTTTCCCCAAGTAAATTTGAAGTTGATAACGCAAACTCGTATTATGGTTTCCAAGGTTTAAATAGTATGTTTGCTTGGTCCTTCGGGTTATGGTTGATGTGTTGTACTCAAGTCTAAACGTGGTCCCGAGGCTCTTGTAAGGCACTCCGAAATCTAGAAGTGAAACGAGGATCTCGATCCCGAAATGAGGTACAGTTCTGTAAGGTATATTCGAACAAGTTTGTTAGGACTTGAAAACGTTTGTTGGAACAAGTTTTTGTTTCTCAAGAATTTCGCGCCGCGGAAGATTTATCGGTTTCCGAAAACATTTGTTAGGACTATTCATCTTCGTGGCGAATGTTAGTATAATGTGAAGAGTCTCTCTCTCCATTGAGAATCTAAATAAAAGATTTCCTTAAACGGAAGTTCGAGTGTGATGTGAGAGGAGTTTCCGCCTCGATGAGAGCATGACAAGCATATCGTAGTTCGTCGATAAAACTATGCAAAAACGAGATAGTATACACGTGTAACATATGTTTGATGTTGAAAGAATTTGCCATTCGTTCGAAAGCATAAGTATGGTTCGATAATAATCGAAGGTGTGTTCCTGGTATAGTTGTTATCAGTATTCTCGGAGTTTTCGGATATCCAACAAGAAAAATGAAGTCATGTACATGGCTGTAACACCCGTTTTCAGTTACGAGTTATTTTGAACGACATTCGAAATACGAGGCATGTAAGTGTATATTTGGATCCCAAATAAAGTTGGATTTGATGTTCTAAAACCTTACCATTGGATAGTAAATCTCATTACGTTTCCAACGATATTTGATTCGTCAAAAACGGAATTACGGTTTGAAAGTTACGACCAAAACAAGTTCAGTTTCAGACTAAGTTCATTGGGACTCCGTCCAGACTTTGGGACGCCGTCTAACAATGAAGGTTAGGACGCCGTCCAGAAGGCCTGACGGGCCAACAGCTCTATTTTACTCAAATTAAAAGGGGTATTTGGGTCTTTTCACTTGGGGTCGGTTTGGGATCATCAAAAATGATCTAGAACTCCATTTGGAGCTCATTCTCACCCACACAAAACACTCTCATCTTATTTTAGAGAGAGAGGGTTAATTTAGAGTGAGAAAGCTTGGTTTGGTGAAGAAGATGAGCGTTTCGGGTCAAAGCTCGATAGTTAAAGTTGTTCCTTTCATTCACGGCTACATTTTGGTAGTATTGGTAAGTCTCAACTCCAAATTTCATTGTTAAGATTCTTGTGTACATTTAGGGTTTGAGCTTGTTATTTGTAAAACCCTTTTAGATGATGAAGAGGGTTTATGGAAACCCACTATTTTTTATATTTTGCGGGTTTTGGGTTGGTTAATGATTTAAGCATGTTTAAGGTTTGTAAGTGGGGTATAATCACTAGTATTAGTGATTTTAGGAGTGTTGGAACTTGTAAGACCCATTTGGGGGTAAAATGGGTGAATTTGGGTTATGTTGAGATAAGGAAAACCCTAATAGCTATGATCTAGGGTTTGGCCATGTGAATTGAAGTTGTAAGGGTTAAATTGTGTTGATTAGTCATTAATACACTTGTAAATGATGGAAGAATTGTAAATGGGTCATGTTTGGCTAAAATGTTATGTATAAGTGTTGAAATGGGTCAAATGAGTTAAGGTTGACCTAATTGGGTGAAATGGGTATGAAACACCCTAAGTTTGTGCTAATTGGTGTTAGTAGACTTACATCACTAGTTTTAGTAATTAAAGATGAGTCTTGGCCATTTTATGGGCGGTTTTGGGTGTGAGTGAGTATTGTGGTTAATTCCACAAGTTGTGTATTGAATGTGTACTTATGTATTAGGTACCTTGCTCGAAGCATACGGAAGTGCTAAATCACCACCGACGTGATAAGGTGAGTGGAATAATTATATGCGTAGGTATATAATGTATCTATTTGTTGTAGCGTGAAATGTGTAGTGTCGAGGTATTAAGACACCACGTTTCACGTGAAGAGTGTAGCATCGAGGTGTTAAGATGTCACTCGGGTGTAGCATCGAGGTGTTAAGATGCCACCTAGGAGTGTAGTGTCGAGGTGTTAAGACACCACTCCGTAAAATAATGAGTGAAGCATCGAGGTGTTAAGATGCCACTCGGGGTGAAGTGCTGAGGTGTTAAGGTGCCACCCTAGGGGTTAGTAGTGCGAGGTGTTAAGTGCCCTAACAGATGTTGTGAACACCGATGGCGTTTTCGTGAGCGCCGTTGAAATGTCCCGTTCTTATTGATTAAAAACGTTCCATATTAATTGATTTCGTTGCGAGGTTTTGACCTCTATATGAGACATTTTTCAAAGACTGCATTCATTTTAAAACAAACCATAACCTTTATTTCATCAATAAAGGTTTAAAAATCTTTACGTAGATTATCAAATAATGATAATCTAAAATATCTTGTTTACACACGACCATTACATAATGGTTTACAATACAAATATGTTACAACAAAATAAGTTTCTTGAATGCAGTTTTTACACAATAACATACAAGCATGGACTTCAAATCTCGTCCTTATTTAAGTATGCGACAGCGGAAGCTCTTAATAATCACCTGAGAATAAACATGCTTAAAACGTCAACAAAAATGTTGGTGAGTTATAGGTTTAACCTATATATATCAAATCGTAACAATAGACCACAAGATTTCATATTTCAATACACATCCCATACATAGAGATAAAAATCATTCATATGGTGAACACCTGGTAACCGACATTAACAAGATGCATATATAAGAATATCCCCATCATTCCGGGACACCCTTCGGATATGATATAAATTTCGAAGTACTAAAAAATCCGGTACTTTGGATGGGGTTTGTTAGGCCCAATAGATCTATCTTTAGGATTCGCGTCAATTAGGGTGTCTGTTCCCTAATTCTTAGATTACCAGACTTAATAAAAAGGGGCATATTCGATTTCGATAATTCAACCATAGAATGTAGTTTCACGTACTTGTGTCTATCTTGTAAATCATTTATAAAACCTGCATGTATTCTCATCCCAAAAATATTAGATTTTAAAAGTGGGACTATAACTCACTTTCACAGATTTTTACTTCGTCGGGAAGTAAGACTTGGCCACTGGTTGATTCACGAACCTATAACAATATATACATATATATTAAAGTATGTTCAAAATATATTTACAACACTTTTAATATATTTTGATGTTTTAAGTTTATTAAGTCAGCTGTCCTCGTTAGTAACCTACAACTAGTTGTCCACAGTTAGATATACAGAAATAAATCGATAAATATTATCTTGAATCAATCCACGACCCAGTGTATACGTATCTCAGTATTGACCACAACTCAAACTATACATATTTTGGAATCAACCTCAACCTTGTATAGCTAACTCCAACATTCACATATAGAGTGTCTATGGTTGTTCCGAAATATATATAGATGTGTCGACATGATAGGTCGAAACATTGTATACGTGTCTATGGTATCTCAAGATTACATAATATACAATACAAGTTGATTAAGTTATGGTTAGAATAGATTTGTTACCAATTTTCACGTAGCTAAAATGAGAAAAATTATCCAATCTTGTTTTACCCATAACTTCTTCATTTTAAATCCGTTTTGAGTGAATCAAATTGCTATGGTTTCATATTGAACTCTATTTTATGAATCTAAACAGAAAAATTATAGGTTTATAGTCGGAAAAATAAGTTACAAGTCGTTTTTGTAAAGGTAGTCATTTCAGTCGAAAGAACGACGTCTAGATGACCATTTTAGAAAACATACTTCCACTTTGAGTTTAACCATAATTTTTGGATATAGTTTCATGTTCATAATAAAAATCATTTTCTCAGAATAACAACTTTTAAATCAAAGTTTATCATAGTTTTTAATTAACTAACCCAAAACAGCCCGCGGTGTTACTACGACGGCGTAAATCCGGTTTTACGGTGTTTTTCGTGTTTCCAGGTTTTAAATCATTAAGTTAGCATATCATATAGATATAGAACATGTGTTTAGTTGATTTTAAAAGTCAAGTTAGAAGGATTAACTTTTGTTTGCGAACAAGTTTAGAATTAACTAAACTATGTTCTAGTGATTACAAGTTTAAACCTTCGAATAAGATAGCTTTATATGTATGAATCGAATGATGTTATGAACATCATTACTACCTTAAGTTCCTTGGATAAACCTATTGGAAAAGAGAAAAATGGATCTAGCTTCAACGGATCCTTGGATGGCTCGAAGTTCTTGAAGCAGAATCATGACACGAAAACAAGTTCAAGTAAGATCATCACTTGAAATAAGATTGTTATAGTTATAGAAATTGAACCAAAGTTTGAATATGATTATTACCTTGTATTAGAATGATAACCTACTGTAAGAAACAAAGATTTCTTGAGGTTGGATGATCACCTTACAAGATTGGAAGTGAGCTAGCAAACTTGAAAGTATTCTTGATTTTATGTAACTAGAACTTGTAGAATATATGAAGAACACTTAGAACTTGAAGATAGAACTTGAGAGAGATCAATTAGATGAAGAAAATTGAAGAATGAAAGTGTTTGTAGGTGTTTTTGGTCGTTGGTGTATGGATTAGATATAAAGGATATGTAATTTTGTTTTCATGTAAATAAGTCATGAATGATTACTCATATTTTTGTAATTTTATGAGATATTTCATGCTAGTTGCCAAATGATGGTTCCCACATGTGTTAGGTGACTCACATGGGCTGCTAAGAGCTGATCATTGGAGTGTATATACCAATAGTACATACATCTAAAAGCTGTGTATTGTACGAGTACGAATACGGGTGCATACGAGTAGAATTGTTGATGAAACTGAACGAGGATGTAATTGTAAGCATTTTTGTTAAGTAGAATTATTTTGATAAGTGTATTGAAGTCTTTCAAAAGTGTATAAATACATATTAAAACACTACATGTATATACATTTTAACTGAGTCGTTAAGTCATCGTTAGTCGTTACATGTAAGTGTTGTTTTGAAACCTTTAGGTTAACGATCTTGTTAAATGTTGTTAACCCAATATTTATAATATCAAATGAGATTTTAAATTATTATATTATCATGATATTATCATGTATGAATATCTCTTAATATGATATATATACATTAAATGTCTTTACAACGATAATCGTTACATATATGTCTCGTTTAAAAATCATTAAGTTAGTAGTCTTGTTTTTACATATGTAGTTCATTGTTAATATACTTAATGATATGTTTACTTATCATAGTATCATGTTAACTATATATATATATATATATCCATATATATGTCATCATATAGTTTTTACAAGTTTTAACGTTCGTGAATCACCGGTCAACTTGGGTGGTCAATTGTCTATATGAAACATATTTTAATTAATCAAGTCTTAACAAGTTTGATTGCTTAACATGTTGGAAACATTTAATCATGTAAATATCAATCTCAATTAATATATATAAACATGGAAAAGTTCGGGTCACTACAGTACCTACCCGTTAAATAAATTTCGTCCCGAAATTTTAAGCTGTTGAAGGTGTTGACGAATCTTCTGGAAATAGATGCGGGTATTTCTTCTTCATCTGATCTTCACGCTCCCAGGTGAACTCGGGTCCTCTACGAGCATTCCATCGAACCTTAACAATTGGTATCTTGTTTTGCTTAAGTCTTTTAACCTCACGATCCATTATTTCGACGGGTTCTTCGATGAATTGAAGTTTTTCGTTGATTTGGATTTCATCTAACGGAATAGTGAGATCTTCTTTAGCAAAACATTTCTTCAAATTCGAGACGTGGAAAGTGTTATGTACAGCCGCGAGTTGTTGAGGTAACTCAAGTCGGTAAGCTACTGGTCCGACACGATCAATAATCTTGAATGGTCCAATATACCTTGGATTTAATTTCCCTCGTTTACCAAATCGAACAACGCCTTTCCAAGGTGCAACTTTAAGCATGACCATCTCTCCAATTTCAAATTCTATATCTTTTCTTTTAATGTCAGCGTAGCTCTTTTGTTGACTTTGGGCGGTTTTCAACCGTTGTTGAATTTGGATGATCTTCTCGGTAGTTTCTTGTATAATATCCGGACCCGTAATCTGTCTATCCCCCACTTCACTCCAACAAATCGGAGACCTGCACTTTCTACCATAAAGTGCTTCAAACGGCGCCATCTCAATGCTTGAATGGTAGCTGTTGTTGTAGGAAAATTCTGCTAACGGTAGATGTCGATCCCAACTGTTTCCGAAATCAATAACACATGCTCGTAGCATGTCTTCAAGCATTTGTATCGTCCTTTCGCTCTGCCCATCAGTTTGTGGATGATAGGCAGTACTCATGTCTAGACGAGTTCCTAATGCTTGCTGTAATGTCTGCCAGAATCTTGAAATAAATCTGCCATCCCTATCAGAGATAATAGAGATTGGTATTCCATGTCTGGAGACGACTTCCTTCAAGTACAGTCGTGCTAACTTCTCCATCTTGTCATCTTCTCTTATTGGTAGGAAGTGTGCTGATTTGGTGAGACGATCAACTATTACCCAAATAGTATCAAAACCACTTGCAGTCCTTGGCAATTTAGTGATGAAATCCATGGTAATGTTTTCCCATTTCCATTCCGGGATTTCGGGTTGTTGAAGTAGACCTGATGGTTTCTGATGCTCAGCTTTGACCTTAGAACACGTCAAACATTCTCCTACGTATTTAGCAACATCGGCTTTCATACCCGGCCACCAAAAATGTTTCTTGAGATCCTTGTACATCTTCCCCGTTCCAGGATGTATTGAGTATCTGGTTTTATGAGCTTCTCTAAGTACCATTTCTCTCATATCTTCAAATTTTGGTACCCAAATCCTTTCAGCCCTATACCGGGTTCCGTCTTCCCGAATATTAAGATGCTTCTCCGATCCTTTGGGTATTTCATCCTTTAAATTTCCCTCTTTTAAAACTCCTTGTTGTGCCTCCTTTATTTGAGTAGTAATGTTATTATGAATCATTATATTCATAGATTTTACTCGAATGGGTTCTCTGTCCTTCCTGCTCAGGGCATCAGCTACCACATTTGCCTTCCCCGGGTGGTAACGAATCTCAAAGTCGTAATCATTCAATAATTCAATCCACCTACGCTGCCTCATATTCAGTTGTTTCTGATTAAATATGTGTTGAAGACTTTTGTGGTCGGTATATATAATACTTTTGACCCCATATAAGTAGTGCCTCCAAGTCTTTAATGCAAAAACAACCGCGCCTAATTCCAAATCATGCGTCGTATAATTTTGTTCGTGAATCTTCAATTGTCTAGACGCATAAGCAATCACCTTCGTTCGTTGCATTAATACACAACCGAGACCTTGCTTTGATGCGTCACAATAAATCACAAAATCATCATTCCCTTCAGGCAATGACAATATAGGTGCCGTAGTTAGCTTTTTCTTTAATAACTGAAACGCTTTCTCTTGTTCATCATTCCATTCAAATTTCTTCCCTTTATGCGTTAATGCAGTCAAGGGTTTTGCTATTCTGGAAAAGTCTTGAATGAACCTTCTGTAGTAACCAGCTAGTCCTAAAAACTGGCGTATGTGTTTCGGAGTTTTCGGGGTTTCCCACTTTTCAACAGTTTCTATCTTTGCCGGATCCACCTTAATACCTTCTTTGTTCACTATGTGACCGAGGAATTGAACTTCTTCCAACCAAAATGCACACTTTGAAAACTTAGCGTACAATTCTTCCTTCCTCAATACTTCTAACACCTTTCTCAAATGTTCACCGTGTTCTTGGTCATTCTTTGAGTAAATAAGTATGTCATCAATGAAAACAATGACAAACTTGTCAAGGTATGGTCCACACACTCGGTTCATAAGGTCCATGAACACAGCTGGTGCATTAGTTAAACCAAACGGCATGACCATAAACTCGTAATGACAGTAACGTGTTCTGAAAGCAGTCTTTGGAATATCATCTTCTTTCACCCGCATTTGATGATACCCGGAATGTAAGTCAATCTTTTAATAAACAGACGAGCCTTGTAGTTGATCAAATAAGTCGTTAATTCTCGGTAGTGGGTAGCGGTTCTTGATGGTAAGTTTGTTCAACTCTCGGTAGTTGATACACAACCTGAATGTACCATCTTTCTTCTTGACAAACAAAACAGGAGCTCCCCACGGTGATGTGCTTGGTCGAATGAAACCACGCTCTAAAAGTTCTTGTAATTGGCTTTGTAGTTCTTTCATCTCGCTGGGTGCGAGTCTGTAAGGAGCACGAGCTATTGGTGCAGCTCCTGGTACAAGATCTATTTGAAATTCAACGGATCGATGTGGGGGTAATCTCGGTAATTCTTTCGGAAATACATCGGGAAATTCTTTTGCAATGGGAACATCATTGATGCTCTTTTCTTCAGTTTGTACTTTCTCGACGTGTGCTAGAACAGCATAGCAACCTTTTCTTATTAGTTTTTGTGCCTTCAAATTACTAATAAGATGTAGCTTCGTGTTGCCCTTTTCTCCGTACACCATTAAGGGTTTTCCTTTCTCTCGTATAATGCGAATTGCATTTTTGTAACAAACGATCTCTGCTTTCACTTCTTTCAACCAGTCCATACCGATTATCACATCAAAACTCCCTAACTCTACTGGTATCAAATCAATCTTAAATGTTTCGCTAACCAGTTTAATTTCTCGATTCCGACATATATTGTCTGCTGAAATTAATTTACCATTTGCTAATTCGAGTAAAAATTTACTATCCAAAGGCGTCAATGGACAACTTAATTTAGCACAAAAATCTCTACTCATATAGCTTCTATCCGCACCCGAATCAAATAAAACGTAAGCAGATTTATTGTCAATAAGAAACGTACCCGTAACAAGCTCCGGGTCTTCTTGTGCCTCTGCCGCATTAATATTGAAAACTCTTCCGCGGCCTTGTCCATTCGTGTTCTCCTGGTTCGGGCAATTTCTAATAATGTGGCCCGGTTTTCCACATTTATAACAAACTAAATTGGCATAACTTGCTCCGACACTACTTGCTCCACCATTACTCGTTCTGACACCATTTGTTCCTTTCGTTCTATTAACCCCTGGTCCGTAGACCTCACACTTCGCCGCGCTATGACCATTTCTTTTACACTTGTTGCAAAATTTGGTACAGAACCCCGAGTGATACTTTTC
Organism: Rutidosis leptorrhynchoides; assembly: GCF_046630445.1. Classification (NCBI taxonomy): domain Eukaryota; kingdom Viridiplantae; phylum Streptophyta; class Magnoliopsida; order Asterales; family Asteraceae; genus Rutidosis; species Rutidosis leptorrhynchoides. Next base: position 85,418,246 of record NC_092338.1, on the reverse strand, counting down.
ACACCTTTGGCATAGCTGCTTCTGATTGTTGTTGTTGTTGCGGTTATTATTGTTGTTGGGATGATTGTTGTAGTTGCTGTTGTTGTTGTTGTTGTTGTTGTTGTTGGGCCGTTTGTTGTAGTTGCGATTGATGTTGCGATTGTTGGGATAATTGTTACGATTATTGTTGTAATTGCTGTTGTTGTTGTATTGGTGATTCTTATCACCGTTTTCCTCCCACTTTCTTTTGACTTGCTTCACATTGGCCTCTTCAGCAGTCTGTTCTTTAATTCTTTCTTCAATCTGGTTCACTAGTTTGTGAGCCATTCTACATGCCTGTTGTATGGAGGCGGGCTCGTGTGAACTTATATCTTCTTGGATTCTTTCCGGTAATCCTTTCACAAACGCGTCGATCTTCTCTTCCTCATCTTCGAATGCTCCCGGACACAATAGGCACAATTCTGTGAATCGTCTTTCGTACGTGGTAATATCAAATCCTTGGGTTCGTAACCCTCTAAGTTCTGTCTTGAGCTTATTGACCTCGGTTCTGGGACGGTACTTATCGTTCATCAAGTGCTTGAATGCTGACCATGGTAGTGCGTACGCATCGTCTTGTCCCACTTGCTCTAGATAGGTATTCCACCATGTTAACGCAGAACCTGTGAAGGTATGCGTAGCGTACTTTACTTTGTCCTCTTCAGTACACTTACTTATGGCAAACACCGATTCTACCTTCTCGGTCCACCGTTTCAATCCGATCGGTCCTTCGGTTCCATCAAATTCCAAAGGTTTGCAGGCAGTGAATTCTTTGTAGGTGCATCCTACACAATTTCCTGTACTGCTAGATCCAAGGTTATTGTTGGTATGTAGCGCAGCCTGTACTGCGGCTATGTTTGAAGCTAGAAAAGTACGGAATTCCTCTTCATTCATATTCACGGTGTGTCGTGTAGTCGGTGCCATTTCCTTCAAAATAGTCAAATGGAACAAGTTAATCATACAGAATATTAAGAGTAGTTAATAGTATTTCGTAGCATAATATGAACTCATTTATAAAAGTTTTTTCTTCATATTAGCGTTTTATAAGTTTAAATTCGGGTAGTACCTACCCGTTAAGTTCATACTTAGTAGCTAATATACAATTCAACTACTACAATTCTATATGAAAAACTGATTATAATAATATTTCGCGTTCAAACTTTTACACAATATTTTACAAACTTACAATACCGCTTATTTTACATATAGCATGAAATATAGCACACAATAAATTTGATACAAGATGGTTGTGAAGATAATTCTAGTTAGTACACAAGTCGTTCAGCAAAGGCAATAAAGACACGTAATTCATACGTCCAGAAACAAGTCATGCATTCTGGTTTTACTAGGATTACTTCCCATCCTTGGTCTTGTGGAACATAACCATTATGGCCGTTGATAAGACAGCGTGTTGTAACGTCGTCAAAGGGACGAGGGTTACGTAATGTCCAACAGTCCCGTAACAATCTAAAAACCTCATTTCTTACCCCAATTACCGACTCCGTCACTTGTGGGAACGTTTTGTTTAATAGTTGTAGGCCGATGTTCTTGTTCTCACTTTGGTGAGAAGCGAACATTACTAATCCGTAAGCATAACATGCTTCTTTATGTTGCATGTTAGCCGCTTTTTCTAAATCACGAAGTCCAATATTCGGATATATTGAGTCAAAATAATTTCTTAACCCATTGCGTAAAATAGCATTTGGGTTCCCCGCAATATATGCGTCAAAGTAAACACATCGTAACTTATGGATTTCCCAATGTGATATCCCCCATCTTTCGAACGAAAGCCTTTTATAAACCAAGGCATTCTTGGAACGTTCTTCGAATGCCTTACAAACTGATCTCGCCTTAAATAGTTGTGCCGAAGAATTCTAACCGACTCTAGACAAGATTTCATCAATCATGTCTCCGGGTAGGTCTCTTAAAATATTGGGTTGTCTATCCATTTTGTGTTTTTATACTGTAAAATAGACAAGAGTTAGATTCATAAAAAAAATACTTATTAATACAAGCAATTTTTACATATATCATAAAGCATAAGCACACTATATTACATATATTACACCACACGAATACAACTATCTTATTCCGACTCGCTTGTTTCTTCTTCTTCGGTTTTGGTTCGTTTTGCCAAGTTTCTAGGGATATATGATGTTCCCCTAATAAGAGCCGTCGTTATCCACATTGGTTTAGAAAAACCTGGTGGTTTAGAGGTTCCCGGGTCATTGTTACAACTTAAGGACTTCGGGGGTTGACGATACATATAAAGTTCATCGGGGTTGGAATTAGATTTCTCTATTTTTATGCCCTTTCCCTTATTATTTTCTTTTGCCTTTTTAAATTCAGTTGGGGTAATTTCTATAACATCATCGGAATTCTCGTCGGAATCCGATTCATCGGAGAATTGGTAATCCTCCCAATATTTTGCTTCCTTGGCGGAAACACCATTGACCATAATTAACCTTGGTCGGTTGGTTGAGGATTTTCTTTTACTTAACCGTTTTATTATTTCCCCCACCGGTTCTATTTCTTCATCCGGTTCCGATTCTTCTTCCGGTTCCGATTCTTCTTCCGGTTCCTCTTCGGGAACTTGTGAATCAGTCCACGAATCATTCCAATTTACATTTGACTCTTCATTATTATTAGGTGAGTCAATGGGACTTGTTCTAGAGGTAGACATCTATCACATAATATCAAACGCGTTAAGAGATTAATATATCACATAATATTCACATGTTAAAAATATATAGTTTCCAACAAAATTTGTTAAGCAATCATTTTTCAAGTAAACACGGTCGAAGTCCAGACTCACTAATGCATCCTAACAAACTCGATAAGACACACTAATACAAAATTCTGGTTCTCTAAGACCAACGCTCGGATACCAACTGAAATGTCCCGTTCTTATTGATTAAAAACGTTCCATATTAATTGATTTCGTTGCGAGGTTTTGACCTCTATATGAGACGTTTTTCAAAGACTGCATTCATTTTAAAACAAACCATAACCTTTATTTCATCAATAAAGGTTTAAAAATCTTTACGTAGATTATCAAATAATGATAATCTAAAATATCCTGTTTACACACGACCATTACATAATGGTTTACAATACAAATATGTTACAACAAAATAAGTTTCTTGAATGCAGTTTTTACACAATATCATACAAGCATGGACTCCAAATCTCGTCCTTATTTAAGTATGCGACAGCGGAAGCTCTTAATAATCACCTGAGAATAAACATGCTTAAAACGTCAACAAAAATGTTGGTGAGTTATAGGTTTAACCTATATATATCAAATCGTAACAATAGACCACAAGATTTCATATTTCAATACACATCCCATACATAGAGATAAAAATCATTCATATGGTGAACACCTGGTAACCGACATTAACAAGATGCATATATAAGAATATCCCCATCATTCCGGGACACCCTTCGGATATGATATAAATTTTGAAGTACTAAAGCATCCGGTACTTTGGATGGGGTTTGTTAGGCCCAATAGATCTATCTTTAGGATTCGCGTCAATTAGGGTGTCTGTTCCCTAATTCTTAGATTACCAGACTTAATAAAAAGGGGCATATTCGATTTCGATAATTCAACCATAGAATGTAGTTTCACGTACTTGTGTCTATTTTGTAAATCATTTATAAAACCTGCATGTATTCTCATCCCAAAAATATTAGATTTTAAAAGTGGGACTATAACTCACTTTCACAGATTTTTACTTCGTCGGGAAGTAAGACTTGGCCACTGGTTGATTCACGAACCTATAACAATATATACATATATATTAAAGTATGTTCAAAATATATTTACAACACTTTTAATATATTTTGATGTTTTAAGTTTATTAAGTCAGCTGTCCTCGTTAGTAACCTACAACTAGTTGTCCACAGTTAGATATACAGAAATAAATCGATAAATATTATCTTGAATCAATCCACGACCCAGTGTATACGTATCTCAGTATTGATCACAACTCAAACTATACATATTTTGGAATCAACCTCAACCCTGTATAGCTAACTCCAACATTCACATATAGAGTGTCTATGGTTGTTTCGAAATATATATAGATGTGTCGACATGATAGGTCGAAACATTGTATACGTGTCTATGGTATCTCAAGATTACATAATATAAAATACAAGTTGATTAAGTTATGGTTGGAATAGATTTGTTACCAATTTTCACGTAGCTAAAATGAGAAAAATTATCCAATCTTGTTTTACCCATAACTTCTTCATTTTAAATCCGTTTTGAGTGAATCAAATTGCTATGGTTTCATATTGAACTCTATTTTATGAATCTAAATAGAAAAAGTATAGGTTTATAGTCGGAAAAATAAGTTACAAGTCGTTTTTGTAAAGGTAATCATTTCAGTCGAAAGAACGACGTCTAGATGACCATTTTAGAAAACATACTTCCACTTTGAGTTTAACCATAATTTTTGGATATAGTTTCATGTTCATAATAAAAATCATTTTCTCAGAATAACAACTTTTAAATCAAAGTTTATCATAGTTTTTAATTAACTAACCCAAAACAGCCCGCGGTGTTACTACGACGGCGTAAATCAGGTTTTACGGTGTTTTTCGTGTTTCCAGGTTTTAAATCATTAAGTTATCATATCATATAGATATAGAACATGTGTTTAGTTGATTTTAAAAGTCAAGTTAGAAGGATTAACTTTTGTTTGCGAACAAGTTTAGAATTAACTAAACTATGTTCTAGTGATTACAAGTTTAAACCTTCGAATAAGATAGCTTTATATGTATGAATCGAATGATGTTATGAACATCATTACTACCTTAAGTTCCTTGGATAAACCTACTGGAAAAGAGAAAAATGGATCTAGCTTCAACGGATCCTTGGATGGCTCGAAGTTCTTGAAGCAGAATCATGACACGAAAACAAGTTCAAGTAAGATCATCACTTGAAATAAGATTGTTATAGTTATAGAAATTGAACCAAAGTTTGAATATGATTATTACCTTGTATTAGAATGATAACCTATTGTAAGAAACAAAGATTTCTTGAGGTTGGATGATCACCTTACAAGATTGGAAGTGAGCTAGCAAACTTGAAAGTATTCTTGATTTTATGTAACTAGAACTTGTAGAATATATGAAGAACACTTAGAACTTGAAGATAGAACTTGAGAGAGATCAATTAGATGAAGAAAATTGAAGAATGAAAGTGTTTGTAGGTGTTTTTGGTCGTTGGTGTATGGATTAGATATAAAGGATATGTAATTTTGTTTTCATGTAAATAAGTCATGAATGATTACTCATATTTTTGTAATTTTATGAGATATTTCATGCTAGTTGCCAAATGATGGTTCCCACATGTGTTAGGTGACTCACATGGGCTGCTAAGAGCTGATCATTGGAGTGTATATACCAATAGTACATACATCTAAAAGCTGTGTATTGTACGAGTACGAATACGGGTGCATACGAGTAGAATTGTTGATGAAACTGAACGAGGATGTAATTGTAAGCATTTTTGTTAAGTAGAATTATTTTGATAAGTGTATTGAAGTCTTTCAAAAGTGTATAAATACATATTAAAACACTACATGTATATACATTTTAACTGAGTCGTTAAGTCATCGTTAGTCGTTACATGTAAGTGTTGTTTTGAAACCTTTAGGTTAACGATCTTGTTAAATGTTGTTAACCCAATATTTATAATATCAAATGAGATTTTAAATTATTATATTATCATGATATTATCATGTATGAATATCTCTTAATATGATATATATACATTAAATGTCTTTACAACGATAATCGTTACATATATGTCTCGTTTAAAAATCATTAAGTTAGTAGTCTTGTTTTTACATATGTAGTTCATTGTTAATATACTTAATGATATGTTTACTTATCATAGTATCATGTTAACTATATATATATATATATATATATCCATATATATGTCATCATATAGTTTTTACAAGTTTTAACGTTCGTGAATCACCGGTCAACTTGGGTGGTCAATTGTCTATATGAAACATATTTCAATTAATCAAGTCTTAACAAGTTTGATTGCTTAACATGTTGGAAACATTTAATCATGTAAATATCAATCTCAATTAATATATATAAACATGGAAAAGTTCGGGTCACTACAGCCGTTCCCTTTTACTATTGGTTAACCATGGTTATTGTGTTGTAGTGTAGGCATATTACTTTGTTCATGTTATATATGCTTGTGTTATGCTAGCATGATTATTGGAGGTTATAGCTTGTATTTGTGACGATAAGCTAATTGTGTTTGCTAGCATGTTTGCAGTATTTGTGTAAGTGATTGCAAGTAGGTATATTATATATGTATGTATATAATTATTGCATTCACTAAGCTTTATGCTTATCCCTCTCGTTGTTTACCTTTTTACAGGTATTTTGTTATGAAGCTAGCTAGTTGTTAGACTATATGCATAGGAGCGCTTCGGCTCGAAGGGGTAGCTTTTGGTTATATGGACGCGGATTGGGGATTTGGTAGTCTCCGGGATTATGCTATTGGTATTGGGTTAGGTTATAGAGTCCTAATCCGTCTAAAGAATTAAATGGGTCGAAATCGTTACATTATTTGTAAAACGAGTCATTGTGGGCCCGGTGTTGTAAAACTTATGTTTACTGTGGAAATCTCTTGGTTTTACTTAATATGATGTGTTGTGAAAGTCGTTTCGTTTAAAAGTGTCGGGAAGCGGGTTTTCCACTCGCGTGAAATTGAAAAACTGATCAGTCCACTTTATTTCATTTGGACGCCGTCCAAATGCTTGGGACGCCGTCCTATCTTTCTATAACTGGACGCCGTCCAGATACACTGCCATACAAAAAAAATTTTAAGGCGTATTTTTGGTAAAACGATGTCGGGTTGTTACAAGTGGTATCAGAGCATAGTCTAAGGGAATTAGGTGACCTTGGAATAGGTGCCTAGTCTTAGACTTATTGGCGATTGTGCGTTCTTTGCGGGACTTGTAGGATTACGGGTCGGATTGAGATTTGTTAGTGCCTTAGAGTAGGTGACTAACTAGGACTTGTTTTTGTCCAAAGTGTGATGATGTGGGGCCTTATTTCGCTTGTAAATTAGTGCTTTAGATTGCTAGTGCCTAAGGTAAGTAGGCGAACTTGGACGTTGTTTTAGTGATAGTCACCTAGGTTGTAGGTTGACTTATCGTTGTGGTGTACTTGTGTACGTTTATTACTATTGTATATTGGTGTATATATATATACAGGTATCTAATTGGTGCATTGTCTTAGAGATGAATCTATTGGAGAGATTCAAAGGTTTGGCGGTTTTGAGTGATCAAGTTCACGGTAAGGACTTTGGTCATTCGGGTACTAGGAGTTATCGCGTGTTATTTTGTGTGAATGTTGCGTCAGTCCAGGTAAAGTACTTTGTGTGACCATGTGGAAATGGTAAGATACGCATTTGTAATAATGACCGATCACCATTATTACGAAAGTGTATCTTGACACTAAACATGACATGACAAGTACCGAACGGAGGAGACGTGGCATGGTTGGGGTAGAACGGGACGAATTAGGAATCTTTTATTGGTTCCTAGGATATAGTAGTCTCGAGTGATGTGCTTGTTATCACATCAGGTTCTTTGTGAGTCGGGAAGTGTACGATGGAATCGGTTAGTTAAGTGAGCGAGCTAACTCACGAGTTTGGTGCGTGCTTAGCCACCCTAAGTAGTGGGTGCATTATTGAGATTGTAATTGGTTTTAGTTACCCACCGTAACTAGGATGACCGATTTACGCTTGCGTGTGTGCGACGAGGACTTGAATTCCGTAATGGAATGCGACAAGTCTAATGATTGTAGTTTTGAGTTACACTCGGTAGAGTGTGTGGGTAGAGAATCGTGTAAGGATTCTAATTGTGAGTCGCCTTGGAATTGGCGAATCGAGGAGTCTTCGGGTCATTAAACTCATGGGAGTGGGACCCATATGACGATGTTTACGATAGTGTGTTGGTGTGTTGTGGATTATAGGGTAACATTCCTAACGGAATACCCCTGTCGTTGTGACTGTGCCGATAGGTGGAAGGGTGTAAGACTTGGTGTTCTCAAGCATCTCCTTAGTGTTAGATGAAGGGTTTCGTTAGGCTATATCGTTTTGGCCTTGTGAAAATTGCGGGTAGCGTGTGATCGCTAGGAACCTTCGATAAGACGATAAACCGTAAGGTTTGTCGGGTATGTATGACTTCGGGTCATTATTATAGAGAGACGGGTGACATCGGGTGTATGGAACATAAAGATCGAGTTCTAAAATTTAGTAGGTTGTGGCGGGAGTCTGTATGACACTGCGTCAGGTGCCTTCTTATACCTGCTAGTGTGATGTTCAACTCCGATGATGGTGTGATCACTTTGTGCTTAGGGTGCCGGTGAGATACCCTTGGAAGCAGCGGAGATTATAATAGTGATCGACGGGTGATAGTAATACGACGGTTGCAAAATTCGAAGTTTAAGAGCATTGTGATGAATACTTCTTATGAAGTGATGGGCGAGCAAATCTTGTTGCTCTTAAGTGATAGACGGGTAAAGATGACCGGTGAGCCGGTGACAGACTTAATGGTCGGTTAGTCCGAAGGGTTTTGATGAAGTGTTGATATTGTGGTGGATGCAATTATGGTGTCAGAATTGGTCACTCTTCTCCATGAGAGTGAGCAATTGTTGATAACAATTCGTCAAGTGGAAGGTCGGGTGATCTCGACTGAGAATCACGACTAAGTAAGCGGCGTGACATATGCCTAGGCTAAGAGGCATATGTAAGACTTTGGTGGAGTTTGCTTTTCGAACGATTAAGGTAGTTAGTTGTGAATTGTGGTATGAAGGTGCGATTTCATCGCGTGTACGACGTCTCAAGTGATTGTGCATGTCGGCTCTGAGAGCCTAAAGCAAATTTGCGGTGAATTGATGTTTATGACCAACGGTGAGAATGGTCAGGTGTGATGTGGAATTACAATTCCGCGGGATGTTATCATCTTGGCGGTGAGAATAGGGAGATAAATCCTAAGTGGGGGAGTTTTTACTGCCGCCCGAGGAAAACTCCAGTGGTGTTATGTATAGTGAAATGTTGGAGCGTACCGTGCTAAGCCTCAATGGGTATTCGGAGCTCCTAATGAGGAAGAGTGACGGGTTTCTAATGTCGACTCGAGATCGTGCTTTACAATTGTGAGTTACAACTCGAGAATGTTATGCGTGAAGATTGTGATGATGGGATCGAAGGAAGTGTAAGACTTCCTATGTAAGGTGGTCGTGTAGTACCAATGTGCGGTATGAGACCAAATGTGAAGTTTGAGATCCCGGAGTGAGAGAATGAAGTTGTCGTTGCGGGTGCTCCCGTAGTGAAAAATCTGGGTTGTCGTGAAACCCGGACAGTATAATTGAATGAGAACAAGTTCGATATCGTGACGAATATCGTATTTTCCCTGTTGGGAAACGCAACCGTGGAGATTGTCAGTGGATTATTCCACTTTATGGACGAATGTGAGGCGGAGAGTGTCGATTCTGATTGTCTCACATCGAGACACGCGGATGTTGTTTGTTTGCGAGAGAGTGTTCCCTAGTAATGCGACTGTTAGTTGCATTGAAATGTCGAGACCATCTTTAACGGACGGTCTAGGTAGGAAGGTCCACCCGGCGTGGTGAATATTTTTGTAGATCGTGTGGCGAATTGCGGAATTTTGTGATGATAATTCGCCTTGACGGGATTCTAGTATATGATTAGTCTCCATGCTAGTACTCGGAAGCCGTCTGGTGTGATTGTGTCGTAGGGTTTAGAGGAGGAACCCTCGTCGAGTGTTGATGTTTTACTCAGCACATGGTGTATTATTGTTGTCCTGGATTAATCTAGTGACGGATTGGTCGTGTGCGGATTGACTGATTGAGTGATATGGTTACAGACATAGATTGAGGCGAGTTATAGCCGAGAGAACTTGAAGGTATATGTAGTGATTTTCATATTTTCCTATATGGAAACTCTGGACGTTGAGTGTATGAGTTATCGTTTGTTGCGGTAGTGCACGCTAGTGATTATTAGCGTGTGGTTAGATCTTCAGATTTGTAGAAGATGTTATGGATGTCGGGCTTGGTTGTGTTTCGTAAGATCGTGAGGCGTGACGACGATGTTTATCGACAAATTGTTCTACTCTTAGGATGATTGTGAAGTGTATGGTATGAGTTTAGATACTCGGCGTAGGAGCAACGGTTACAGTTGTTTCGACTCGTGGGTTGATTACCCAATATTGTTGTATTATGATGCATTAGTGCACGAAGCGAGAGTGCGGATGCAAGTACTACTTATGTGACTCCGCATTGGAAGCGGAGATGTTCGAGGGAGAACTGCTTAACTTCTATTATAGGTGCGGATCACGAGGACGTGATCCAATTTAAGTGGGGGAGAGTTGTAACACCCGTTTTCAGTTACGAGTTATTTCGAACGACATTCGAAATACGAGGCATGTAAGTGTATATTTGGATCCTAAATAAAGTTGGAGTTGATGTTCTAAAACCTTACCATTGGATAGTAAATCTCATTACATTTCCAACGATATTTGATTCGTCGAAAACGGAGTTACGGTTTGAAAGTTACGACGAAAACAAGTTCAGTTTCAGACTAAGTTCATTGGGACTCCGTCCAGACTTTGGGACGCCGTCCAACAAAGAAGCTTAGGACGCCGTCCAGAAGGCCTGACGGGCCAACAGCTCTATTTTACTCAAATTAAAAGGGGTATTTGGGTCTTTTCACTTGGGGTCGGTTTGAGATCATCAAAAATGATCTAGAACTCCATTTGGAGCTCATTCTCACCCACACAAAACACTCTCATCTTATTTTAGAGAGAGAGGGTTAATTTAGAGTGAGAAAGCTTGGTTTGGTGAAGAAGATGAGCGTTTCGGGTCAAAGCTCGAGAGTTAAAGTTGTTCCTTTCATTCACGACTACATTTTGGTAGTATTGGTAAGTCTCAACTCCGAATTTCATTGTTAAGATTCTTGTGTACATTTAGGGTTTGAGCTTGTTATTTGTAAAACCCTTTTAGATGATGAAGAGGGTTTATGGAAACCCACTATTTTTTATATTTTGCGGGTTTTGGGTTGGTTAATGATTTAAGCATGTTTAAGGTTTGTAAGTGGGGTATAATCACTAGTATTAGTGATTTTAGGAGTGTTGGAACTTGTAAGACCCATTTGGTGGTAAAATGGGTGAATTTGGGTTATGTTGAGATAAGGAAAACCCTAATAGCTATGATCTAGGGTTTGGCCATGTGAATTGAAGTTGTAAGGGTTAATTGTGTTGATTAGTCATTAATACACTTGTAAATGATGGAAGAATTGTAAATGGGTCATGTTTGGCTAAAATGTTATGTATAAGTGTTGAAATGGGTCAAATGAGTTGAGGTTGACCTAATTGGGTGAAATGGGTATGAAACACCCTAAGTTTGTGCTAATTGGTGTTAGTAGACTTACATCACTAGTTTTAGTAATTAAAGATGAGTCTTGGCCATTTTATGGGCGGTTTTGGGTGTGAGTGAGTATTGTAGTTAATTCCACAAGTTATGTATTGAATGTGTACTTATGTATTAGGTACCTTGCTCGAAGCATACGGAAGTGCTAAATCACCACCGACGTGATAAGGTGAGTGGAATAATTATATGCGTAGGTATATAATGTATCTATTTGTTGTAGCGTGAAATGTGTAGTGTCGAGGTGTTAAGTCACCACGTTTCACGTGAAAAGTGTAGCATCGAGGTGTTAAGATGCCACTCGGGTGTAGCATCGAGGTGTTAAGATGCCACCTAGGAGTGTAGTGTCGAGGTGTTAAGACACCACTCCGTAAAATAATGAGTGAAGCATCGAGGTGTTAAGATGCCACTCGGGGTGAAGTGCCGAGGTGTTAAGGTGTCACCCTAGGGGTTAGTAGTGCGAGGTGTTAAGTGCCCTAACGGATGTTGTGAACACCGATGGCGTTTTCGCGAGCGCCGTTCCCTTGTACTATTGGTTAACCATGGTTATTGTGTTGTAGTGTAAGCATATTACTTTGTTCATGTTATATATGCTTGTGTTATGCTAGCATGATTATTGGAGGTTATAGCTTGTATTTGTGACGATAAGCTAATTGTGTTTGCTAGCATGTTTGCGGTATTTGTGTAAGTGATTGCAAGTAGGTATATTATATATGTATGTATATAATTATTGCATTCACTAAGCTTTATGCTTACCCCTCTCGTTGTTTACCTTTTTACAGGTATTTTGTTATGAAGCTAGCTAGTTGTTAGACTAGATGCATAGGAGCGCTTGGGCTCGAAGGGGTAGCTTTTGGTTATATGGACGCAGATTGGGGATTTGGTAGTCTCCGGGATTATGCTCTTGGTATTGGGTTGGGTTATAGAGTCCTAATCCGTCTAAAGAATTAAATGGGTCGAAATCGTTACATTATTTGTAAAACGAGTCATTGTGGGCCCGGTGTTGTAAAACTTATGTTTATTGTGGAAATCTCTTAGTTTTACTTAATATGATGTGTTGTGAAAGTCGTTTCGTTTAAAAGTGTCGGGAAGCGGGTTTTCCACTCGCGTGAAATTGAAAAACTGATCAGTCCACTTTAGTTCATTTGGACGCCGTCCAAATGCTTGGGACGCCGTCCTATCTTTCAATAATTGGACGCCATCCAGATACACTACCATACAAAATTTTTTTTAAGGCGTATTTTTGGTAAAACGATGTCGGGTTGTTACAATGGCACATGGTGGTGATTAGGTTGATCGAGTCCAATCACCATCACGTGTCATTAGAACTTTGGTATGACTTACCGTAATATAACTACGTTGACATTATATTACGCTAACTCATACCTCCATCCCTACATCACTCCATAGGTTCAAGTTCGTGTAATCGTGAAGATTTAAAATGAACAAAGTGTAGCGACGTCCCTAACGTGACTCGTATTGAATCGAAAGAATTAGTGCAACTTTAAAGAAGCATTCCCCGAGGGAAGTGTATAAATGATTGTTCACGTTAATGTGGTTCAAGTCAAACGGTAACGTATTTAGGTATGAAAAGAGTAAGGAATCATGATAACGAATAGTACGTAACCGTAGTGATAAATAGTGACGAAGATACTCACCTAGAGTAGCGATGGTAGTAACAAGAAGTGGTAGATAGTAAGGAACACCGGTGTGACACCGATAGTAAGTTGAAACGGTGGTGAATAACAATCTGGGAGACAGAGTTCCCGAACAAGTGTGACTAATGAAGTCGTCGTCATCCTTACGCGTATGAATCTTGAATTTACGTATGTTACCAAAAAGTGGCAGAATATGGATTCGTATGATGAAAACTTGGTACCATTAAGAGGTTCACCTAAGAATGATTCAAGTATAATGCACAAGTAGTCAAGTAAGTGCTATCTATAGCAAATGTATGTCAGAATGCAATGGCTAACTATCCGGTTGTAGTCTAGGTTCACTAATGCGTCCTAACGACTCTGTCAGACACACTAATGCACATCCTAGTTCCCTACAACCAACGCTCTGATACCATCTGTAGCGACCCGACCAAATCATGTTTGACGGTGCCGACTACTTAGGTCCCGTTGCGTGGTCGTAGTCCCTATATGAGACTCGTTTGACCAAAAATATGTCGCGTTCATTTGAAACGTATCATGCTTGCAAAGTTTAGTTTACAAAACCGTTCGACGACAAGTTTAAGTTTACAAAAGTATAAAGTATAAATGAAATAACTTGCGACATAATTAGTTGAAAATCACGGTTTCTATAAATAGCGTAAGTATGTAGACAAAAGTTTGAATCCAAAGGTGCTATCACTAGCGTATGTATGTATGTATGCTTGACTCCAAGCAAGTATGAGTGTACGCGGAAGCATGTATCAAATAGCCAAGTATGAACCTGAGAAACATATAGAAAACTGTCAACGAAAAACGTTGGTGAAATCATATGTGTTTTAGTAAACGTTGCATTTGAACCACAAGATTTAATATAAGATGATTATCAAAATCATTTGCATTCCAAAGTTGTTGTTTGTATCGCGGGCACCCAATTATCAAACTTAACTGTTTTGCAACCTTTGTGTAGTGTTAGAACATACACTAGACCCGAAAATATATTTCATCCACTAACGGTAGCGAACCGTCCGAATGAGGCTCGTCAAGCCCATGTGATCACATAATATAAGTTCTCGTTTACACCCTGCAAGTGTAACTAATGATAATTGAATTGAGGATTTTTGTTCAAACCCGTACGTGGAATGTTCGTTTTCGTACTTGTGTTCAAAGTGTAAAAGTATGATACGTATATGTTTCTCATCCCATAGTTTAAAGCATAAAAGTTGTTTGAAAGATGAACTATGATCTCACCTCGAGTGCACGAGTATAAAAGTACTTTACAAAGTAAACGTGTGCATGATAGTTGCTTAGCCTTGACCTAAACAAGTAAGTTGTATTAATTAACCGGTTATGACACAAGGTCGGGCGAAATATGTTCAATTAGTCCTATGGCTCGTTACGACTCGATTAAATATAGCATGTGAATCACGTTGTCAAGTTTCATGCAAGAATCAAGTATAAAAGAAGATTAGAATGATTGCATAAACGTTTGGTTAAGTTTAACTAAAAGTTAAACTCGGTCAAGTCAAAGTCAACAAAAAATTCAACACGTTCGGGTCGGGTCCCGAACTATTTTTCTATGCTTAGAAGTCATATTTGAGCATGTTGGCCAAGTTACATCTTAATCGGAGGTGCGTAGCATAGTTGGAATTAAACGAAAAAGTGCAAAGTTGAACAGTCCCCAAACACGACCATTGCCGCGCCGCGACAGAGGAGGGCCGCGCCGTGACATTAGGCATGGCCTGGTACCTGGGCTATTTCAAAAGTTCAAGTCTTGATCCAAAATTTAATTTAGCGCAAAACACAAACCGTAAACACTTAGAATACTTATCTTATATCGTTGGAAAGCTCTTTTGACAAGGAATACAACTAACCACTTTTCATCAATCAAAAGCATCAATTACAATAACCGAAATCTCGTCAAGTGATCATTAAAGGTTTGTTTTCAAAGTTTCAAGTTCACAAAAAGCACTTTAAGATTCGAGAATCCAATTCACGCATATGATACGCCGTTTTGAAGGTAATGAAACATACATTACAACTAAACACTTACTAATAACATTTCATGGCATTCAGAACATCGAAAGTTCGTTTTAAGTCTATCAAACCCTAACCAAAATTCACAAAAATCAATAATCATGTGTTTGAAGTTTTCTTAATCAACCTACGCATCAAAACGAAGCTAGTGATACTAGTTACACAATTAAAACATGAACTTTAACAATTTGACAACATTAACTCATCCAAAATCAAAGATGAAGCACACCCATTTTCAAGTTCATGCTAGTTACTCCAAAACAACAAATCGAGCTAACAAAACATATATTCATGTTATACTTGAGCCATAGACACTAACTAACACCATTTCAAGTATATAAAACGAATTTAGAGAAATCTAGAGTTCTTAGAAAGTTACCCAAACGAGATGAAATTGGTACCAAAATGTAGAGGATGAAGAGAGGATCACGAATATGTAATTTGTTTTGATGTTTGCCTCTTGATCCGGATTTAGATGATGATTTTTGTGAGTTGGGTGTTTAAGTTCAAAAATGGAAGATGAGAAAGGAGAGAAAGAGATGAGGAGGTGAGTGGAAGTGAATGGGTGGATGAGGTGGGTTGACTAGTTGACCTAGTCAACTAGTTTGCCCACTTGGCAACCTCGGTCCCTCAAGTTTCAAAGCGAGTGCGGGAATTAACCAAACGAATATTTTAAAAACGCTCAAGTAAACGAGTGATGTTATAATTAAATAACGAGAATATTATGAACGTTTGTCAACGGAATCTACGAATATAAATAACGAAAGATATTATTTAAAAAAAAAGATAGTGTTAAAAATAAATTTAACGGAAAAACGCGGGATGTTACAACAATGGGTCCCCCTGGCGCAAACCCTTTTTTCCTTGAAAAAAACCATGAAGCTCTCCGTTCACATTTAAAGAAAAAGACGTCGTTGAGACACACTTCATAATCCTGTTGACCATAGTAGTATGAAATCCAAATTGATGCAGAATATATTCAAGAAAATTCCAATCAACAGTATCGTATGCTTTTTGAATATCCACCTTGAATGCACATCTAGGAATACCTCGATCTAAGTGATAATTTTTCATCAAATCCTGCGTCAACAAAATATTATCCGATATACGACGACCTGGTATAAATGCCGACTGGTTATCACTAACTATATACTTCAAACCATCTTTAATGCGGTTAGTGATAATCTTGCTAATAATTTTATAAATAACATTGCAACAAGAAATAGGCCGAAAATCATTAACCTTGGAAGGGACTTGAATCTTCGGAAGAAGAGAGATAGTCGTGTGATTAATCTCCTTTAGAAATTGCCCATTAGAGAAAAATTCTTTAATAGCCTCAACAACATCATCGCCAATAATATCCCACGCGTGCTTAAAAAAGGCAGTCGAATATCCATCCGGACCCGGAGACTTATCAACCCCAAAATTAAAAACAACATCCTTGACTTCACTCGTATCCACGGGTCTAATCATTCTTTGCGCAATGTCTAGAGGAAGGCGATTACTGAACAAATTTTGACGGTATGTAATGTTATTACATGTAGATGCATTACCCAAAACTTGGATATAATGATCCACAAAAATATTTGGCACGTCCACTCCCTGATGCACATTACCACCATGGTCAACAATATTGTGGATTTTACTTCTATGCTTTTTCCCTTGAACGACGTTGTGGAAATAGCTAGAGTTACTATCACCAACTCGTAACCATTCAATTTTTGATTTTTGCTTCAGGAAACGCTCCTCATCCAACACCGCCTCATTAAAAAGTTTCAAAGTTTCACTTTCTTTGACACGAATGTCTTTAGAATGAGGATTTTTATCCAACTGATATTGAATGTCATCAAGATCCTTCCGAATGTTTTGAACCCGCTCGTGCAAATTTCCCTTTGCCCACATGAGCTTCCGTAACGGTTTCTTTAACATGCGCAACTTTTTGACAATCTTATACATTTTGTGACCTTCAACCTCACTTCTCCACCCATTATCTACCACATTCAAAAAATCCTCATGGAACGCCACATGATTACTGAAGCGAAACGGTTTTCGTTTAGACCCAACAGCCTTTGGCAGTCGCAGAATAGAAGGACTGTGATCTGAGTTCCTGAACGGCTGAAATATAGCGAAAGCATCCGGGTAATCTTGCAAGAAAAAATCATTCGCCATAATATGATCAATCTTTTTAAGAATACCAGAAGTCGAGTTTGGGCGTTGGTTCCACGTAAACTGCAGACCCGTTCTATTAACATCCGTCGTGCAAAGTTGATCAACACATTCTTTAAATTCCCGCATAGGAAGAGTAGACCGAGACGACCCCGATGTAGATTCCTCAATTGCAAGAGAAGCGTTGAAATCTCCCATCATCACCCACGGATGGTTCCCGAAAAACTTTTTATGCATAAGTAAATCACGCCACAAAACCCTTCTTTGCACGTATTTATTAGCTGCATACACAAACGAGACAAACATCTGCGAGTTATCCTGAGTAAACCGAAGTTGGCAATGAATGACCTGATCCTATAGCGACAAAACCATGAGATTGACATCCTCCGGGTTCCACCAAATAATAATGCGCGTACCTCTAACACAAACCGAATTGTTTGAAGTCCATTCCCATCTCGAAAAAATAACAGAACAAACCTTGGCCAACTTATTGATGACCACATGTGATTCTAAAATGGCACATACTGATATTTTATTGCTAGCAACCACCTCTTGAACCTCCGTTTGCTTAGGGGTGCGGTTCATACCCCTTATGTTCCAAGCTGCGACGCTAATCATGGGACCGATTTAATCCGGGAGTGCTTGCCCCCTTGGTTTTTTCGGCCATAAACTTTGAAGTTTCAGTATTCTCTAGCTCGACATCACTCTCCTCATCCATTAAACCATTATCTATGATCTTATTTCGTGGCTCGTCATCCTCCTGCAACTCAGTTAGGGAGCCAAACGCATTACTTGTAATTATCTTTGTTTGATCAGCGTGAGTACTAGGCTCAGACTCCCCTGGCCCAGTAGTCTTGGGCATATTATTTTGATCACCAGTTTTCTTACCCACCGGTCTGTAAACCATCTTCTTTTTTTGAGGTCCCACAACATAACCATGATATTGCTTCTGGATATTTTTTCCACTGTATACACTCTTGCCTTTGTTTCCAACTACTTTAAACCCATCGACATCTTTATCGTTTACAACAATTTTCTCTTCAGCATTCTTTGGACATTGTAGATCATTATGGCCAAATACTTTACAACAAGAACATCTCGGTGGCTTCCATTTGTATTCAATACGAACCACCTCCACATTATTTGAATTCGTATTCAACTCGGTGGCTTCCATTCGTATTCAATTCGTATTCAGTAATCTTGGGCATATTATTTGAATTTGATACTTGCTTTCATCATACTTATTATATTTGCGTCCAATAATAATATCAAGAACATACAACTAGATTCATGAAGATGGATATGTCAAGAATGCTTCTTATGATGAGCATAAATGAGTTAATGATGCATTTTTTTTTTTTTTTTGGCAAAAGATACTCTATTTATTTAACATAGTCAAGTTGTTTTAGAAACATACTTGTATTTTCTTCCACGTTATTATATTTTGTTATTATTTAATATATTGTAGCACTTTCATTTTCATTCAATGGTTAATGGTTAATGTGTATCTAATTTGCAATGTCATCTTAACTATATGATTATAGAATTTTCATTCGCTTAATACTTTAAATAAATCATTCGACTATTTTATTTAAATAAATCCGTAGTTCCACCGGTCGTTGTACAACTATAACTTTAACTTTGTATTTTATTTTTATAAGACCATTAAAAATTTGTAAAAATAAATAAAAGGTCAAATCTATTTTGATGATAGAACTTTAAAATCTTTTACTTTTTTGTCACCGACTTATTATTTTCTCTCTTTGATTCAACCTCATTCCAAATCTCTACACAATATTATTCCCTCATATTCCCCTTTCGTTCCCATTCTTGTTCCGTCAAACCCTAATTTTCCTCGCAGGTACTTTTCTAATATCTCTTAATTGCACCATATTTAATCCAAATTGTATTGATTTATGTAACTTAATTCGTGTTTGTTGTTTCATTATATCGAAATTATATTGCTTGTATGCTCATTTAATCGTTCATATTGATGCAATTCCCTTTATTGTATTGACTTTGCTTTCTAATTGTAAATACCTAATTTTTTCATATTAGGGTTCTTATTTGTTACCAATGCAACAATAAATTGTTTTAATTGATTGATATTTCTATTGTTTTGTTATAGCCTGAATATGCCCTAGAATTTACATTTGCTTATTTTAATAAATTAACACAATTTTTATTGAATAGATTCGTTACTTGTAGTATTTGGTGGGACATTTTATGGCATTTGAATCCAAACTGAAAACAAAGACTGTTGATATAAAGAATTCAGAAGATACAAAAGCTGATTCGAACCATATTGTTGCGTCTGGAAAAAGTTTGCTTATTGATTCAGAAACTGTAGTTACCGAGTCTGGAAAATCCATACATTTTGCTAAGTTATCGATTGATGAGTGTTTATTGAGTGTTCATAAAACGATTACTGATCTTCCGGCAGCCTTAATATCTGAGATATTTAACTTTCTTGACCCAAAGGAGCTCGGTGTTGTTTCGTGCGTGAGTCCGTCTTTGTATAAAATTGCATCTGATCATCACGTTTGGAAAACGTTCTATTGTGAGAGATGGGGACTACCTTCAGTCCCCATCTCTATAAATGCAGAGTGTTCGGTTGAGAATTCGTGGAAACAACTTTTTGTCGAAAGAGAATTTCGTAGTAAGACGTTTTTGGGACGTTACAGTCTCGACACTCTTTATGGTCATATTGAGCCTGTTCGCACGCTTTTTATTTTGCCTTCAAAAAAACTTATATTCACTTCAGGCTATGATTCAATTGTTAGAATGTGGGATTTGGAAGATGGTATGTCGATTGCATCATCTCGACCTCTCGGTTGCACCATTAGAGCCGTTGCAGCTGATTCTAAGGTTTTAGTTGCTGGTGGGTCCGATGGGTTTATACACGGTTGGAGAGCCGAAGATGGTCACCCTCATTTATTCAACATTATAGGACCTCAAATGTCTTTAACCGAGTTTCGGCTTTGGGAACATGAAGGTCCTATAACTTGTGTTGGGTTAGATTTAACTAGAATTTACAGCGGGTCGTGGGACATGACCATACGGGTTTGGGATCGTTTGTCTCTCAAGTGTGTGCACGTTTTGAACCATAATGATTGGGTGTGGGCCCTGGTTCCGCGTGATTCTACATTAGTAAGTACTTCTTGTTCGGATGTATATGTTTGGGACACTAGTAGTTTTTCACTTATAGACGTTATTAAAGATGCCCATGTAGGTAATACTTATTCTCTTGCTAGAAGTCACACGGGTAGTTTTGTTTTCACCGGTGGAGAAGATGGGACGATACGTATGTTTGAGATTTGTAGTCATAGATGTGGTAGGTCCATGCGCCAGGTGGCAACGTGGGCCCCTCATTCGAGTCCAGTAAATTCCCTTTCGTTTGAGTTTCCGTGGCTAGTTTCCGCTTCGAGTGATGGCAAGCTTTCGCTTATTGATGTTAGGAAGCTTATAAAAAGATATCAACATTCGCCTAATAGGAAACGGTATTATATTAATGGAAATAAAGTGGACCGGGAAAATGTGGAGCCCCCACAAAGAATGTTGCATGGTTCGGGCGGGAGTTTATTTTGTGTAGGGATCGGTTTTGACCGAATTATAAGTGGAGGGGAAGATGGTACAGTTAGGATTTGGAATTTTTCGCAAGCATTTGAAACGGCTAAAAGAGTATCGGCTTTAAAAGCGTTACGTTATGAGAACCGAATGAGGCGTCGTAAGCTTCAGAATGAGATGGATAGTAAAGGTAAAAGGGCTGATCAGTGTTTAATTGCTGCTAAGAACAAGCGTGGGTTGACCCGTAAGGTCAAAGGTGAAAGGTCAACTCTTAAAGTCAAATATTTGAATTGCTGATGTTGGTTCTCTGGTTGCAGTTGTTACTTCCATGCTCATTCCAGTTGTGTTGTATACACTACTACTGCTATTATTATTATTATGGTAAACTCAGCCTTCTATTTTAGGAAACTAATGTTTCATTGTATTGAATTTTATTACATTCTTTGACATATAAAATTGCATGAAAAATAGCTTAATTGGTAGAGCATAGCCTTGCCAAGGCTGAGGTTGAGGGTTCAAGTCCTCTGCAGCTATCAGCTCTATATTTGTAGTACTCCGTAATAATAGTTAGATACTTAGATACATCGATAATTCTATATAATAAGGTTTAATCTTTACATTAAACGGTTAAGGTTGTCGTTGTTCAAGCTATCCGATGATTGAGTATTTTTACTCATATGTACAAAATTTAACTGGATTATTTCGTGGCATTTTCTAACCCTTTAACATGGTCACTTCAAGATTGTTGGGTTAGGGTAAATGTAAGGGTTATGAGTGCATCATTTTAGGGTTATTGGGTATTTGGGTTAGCTTGATAAGAAAAAGGTAAATCAGTCGAAATGCCCCTAAATCACGAAGTGTATAACGATATGCCATTGAAATTTCGAAATTGTCTAAATGCCCTAGACCACGCACGGTGCGTTCTGGGGGGCGTACGTGAGTGTTCCTCGTCGAGCTACGGGGTAAGTCGCTCGTCAACTTGCAAACGCACCACACACTTGACCATGCACGATGTGTGGTGCGTGTGCGAGTTGCAGGGTAAGTTGAAGCATAGCCAGTAAAACGGTCAACCACCAAGGCACCACACACACGAACACGCATGACCCAGAACTCACCGTGCGTGGTGCGTTTTCAAGATGCATTTTGGCAATTTTTGAAATTTCTAGTAAGGGCATGTTTGACACACAGTTTTTTGAAGCTTTTTGGAGCTTTTAACTTTTAGTTTTTATGAAAAAGCTTCTAATCAATAAAAAGTTCCGTTTGGTTAAAGAGCTTTTAGCTTTTAGAGAGGTTAAAAATCTCATATTTTTAAACGCTAGCTTCTCAAGCGTTTCAATTTTGAGAAGAGCTTTTTGTTTGTTAATTACACAAATACCCTTGCCAATACTTTAGCATACTCCCACTGTTAATAATCTTCCACGGTTAGGATTTGCCTCATATAAATGTAACTCACTTCTGGTGGGTCTCCTAGTGTACATCTTTAATGCTTCTTCCCCATTTTAATAAACATTTTGCTCTTCAAGAAAAGAAAAAAAGTAACGAAATAACTCTAAGATTACATCTAATGTTTACTGAGTACAAATTAAAAGAGAACATGAGATGAGCTTAATGATGTTAATAATCATGACACACGCACCGAAGGACTATTTGAAGGAAGAAGGAATGAGATGAAACATGTTCGTAACAATATTGCTACATTAATATGGAATGATCGTCATTAATAATTTAGTAGTATTATATATGTTTTCGGTTATTAGTAGTATTATATATATGTTTTTGGTTATTTGGTAATGACTGTTTTATTAAACTAAAATAGTGATATTTAAGTATTTTTTCTAGTGTCCATTTTTGTCATTTTACTTATTTTATAACAGCTCCAGCTTCTTTGCCAAACAATTAAATACATTTAAAAAGCTTCAGCTAAACGCTTTCAGCTAAACGCCTGCAGCTAAACGCCTGCAGCTAAACGCCTGCAGCTAAACGCTTGCAGCTTCCAGCTAGTTTTGCCAAACATACCCTACGTATTATTAAACACTTCGAGATTTACGAGCATTTCGACTAATATTCCCAATAAGAAAAATATTGCATTTTTTAATACAATAACAACAATATCCAATCACGCATATGTGAGGTACGGGGAGGTGAGATGTAGACAATATTTCCTCTGCCCTTGAATAGAAGATAAGTCGTTTATGCAACCACGAGTCCAGAAAAAATTATCCACTCTTGAATAGAAGATAAGTCGTTTCTCTAACCACGAGTCAAGAAAAAATTCTCCACCCACAGGAAGAGAAAGTCATTCCTCTCTACTTCAGGGTAGGGATTGCTTCAGTGAGGACCTCCGCAAAAAAAAAGTCGTCATGAAAATGGTAGAATCAAATTTCCATGGGTTTTAAAGTCTGCCTGAAAATCAATTTAGGCTCTACAAGGGCAGTCAAGTCGCCAATAAGTCGACGCTTGTAATTGCCTCAATTAATAGAGCCGAAAGGCATTGAAAACGGAACTCGAAAGGCATTGAAAAGCCCACTAGCAAATGTGAAATCAAACATTTAATATATATTAAGCCGAATAGTGTTTGTCTATTAACAGTAAATGTGGCATCAAAAGCCCACTAGCAAGGTGAATAGCCGACTAGCCGAGTACTACACTGCGTGATAACCTCCTCCTTTAGGTTCCTACTACCAACATTGATTACGCCTTTTTGTCGATCACTTGAGTGTACTTCAAACAACAATTATCATCATTCAAAACTGCATTGTTGAGACTCGATATGTTTTGGATGTAGTCTTGAAGCTACACTGTTACAGTATATATGTTTAAATCTAACTGAAGTCAGTAGTTAACACACGCTAGAAATTTATAAACCTGAAATTCAACAACAGTAAAACAATTGCATGATGCACCTTTAATATGTGTCAAAAGCGTCTAAGGAACTCTGTTGTTGTGAGTTGAATTTTTTTGTTTTTTACTATTTTATTTTTTTAACTGCAAATTCGTCATCGACTACTCTCATTTGCCACCCATACACGCGTTAGGAAGAAACTCCTCACATCCATCGCGCAAAGCGTACCCGAAATGTTTTAGGTTAACTGTTTGGCCAGCACAAACTGAGGCTTTTACTACTCAACCAAATTTTCAGTGATTTGTGAGTTGAGTTTTAGTAATTGCAGTTTTATCATTCCATTTTATTTTAGTGTATTGATTTTGATTTAATATGAATTTTAATTTAGTTTTAATTTAATTTTAATTTATCTTGTTGTTTGTTTTAACTTTGAAAATAGTACAATGTTAAACTTGTTAGAGTTGAGTTTGCTCCTCTCGAAGGAACTGAAAAGAACTACATGGCATGGGTCATAAATGTGACCAAAAAATTACTCCCTCCGTTCCAAATCTATTGTCCCCAGACAAAAAACACGCAGTTTTAGAAAATTCCACTAACTTCATTCTTCACCAATAATATATCTTCTCTCTCCAGAATAACCTCTTTTGATTGGTTGAAAAAGAATCTGGATAATTAATTTGGGACATCCCAAAATAGAATAATGGACAATAGATTTGGGACGGAGGTAGTAGTTATCTGGTAAAAAGCAATACCAATATTCTCATTCTTTTCTACATTTGACCAAAAATATTTGCCATGGTCAAACTTCAATTTTTTTTTTCTTTTCTACTTCCCCACAAACTTGACACCATGCCATCTCCTTATATATATATATATATATATATATATATATATATATATATATATATATATATATATATATATATATATATATATATATATATATATATATATATAGTGGTAGGATCAAGAGGGAAGTAACCATTCGGGGGGAAGCGGGGGGAAGTAAATTTTTTTTTTTTTTTTCGTTTTTTGAAAAAACTTTGTTCACGAACATTATAGATGAGATGAAAATATGAACATTTAGTAGAGACACTTTGTGATAAATATTTTTATTTTGGCGGAAAAACACTCGAAGAAGTAATATATAACAATTATCGTGTTTTTCGAGCGTATTTTGAGGTTTTAGCTATTGGGGTTTAGATATTAGGGTTTAGATATTAGGGTTTATAGGGTTTAGATATTAGGGTTTAGAAATTTAGGGTTTAGGGTTTAGATTTAGGGTTTAGATTTATGATTTAGATTGAGTTTTTAACACGAACGGTTTAGAGTTTAGGGTTTAGGGTTTAAGGTTTGGTGTTTTGGGTTTATGGAATAAACCCAAAACCCTAAACCCTAAACCCTAAACTCTAAATCGGGCTAAATTTTACTTCACAAAACATGAAGAAAAAAAACGTTCATATTCTTCACGAACAATATTATCTTGAATGTTATTTTTGTCGATCGTTTTTCCGCCTAAATAATAACATTCATCACGAAGTGTCTCTTCTAAATGTTCATATTTTCGTGTGATCTTGATGCCGGAAAAAAAAAATTCAAAAAAAACGGGAAAAAAAAATTTGCTTCCCTCCGCTTCCCCCGATTGGTTACTTCCCCATTGATCCTGCCCCTATATATATATATATATATATATATATATATATATATATATCAAATTTCAACTTCATAAAAATATTACCAATAATCATTTCATTCAACTCATTTCTAGAAAGACAGTATTCTAATTTCTCAATTCAATCACGCACAAGGCCCGATACTTCTGTTTCTACTAACAAGATGGTATGCTATCTTCTCTGTTTTCAATCATTGTGTTCAAAGATATGCTCTTTTATTTATGTATCTATCTTAAATTATTATCTGGATTACTATTTGTTTCAAATATTAATCATCGTCTTTAGGTTACTTGTTAAATTTAAAGCTAGATTTCAAGATAATATTACGCCAAAATAGGTTCCTTCTATGATATGTGTATAGATAGATTGGGTTGTATTAGGTTAGTAGACAAATTTTACTAATTTTGTAATTGACATGATATGATGGAAGTCAACTTGTGATTAAATGTGTTCTTATTATATAAAACAGGAAGAACAAGTGAAAAGTCAACCACAAGAAATGAATTTGACTATACAGAATGATTTCATGTTAGAAACTAACAAACCAAAATCAGAGTCAATACAATCTGTTCAAACTCAAAATATTTCAGATCAATCTCAAACTATTAGAGATCAAACAAAGGTAGATGATGGTTACAATTGGAGAAAATATGGTCAAAAGCTAGTCAAAGGTGGCGAAATCCCTCGCAGTTATTACAAATGTACGTTCGCTAATTGTTCAACAAAGAAGAAAGTCGAAAGAAATTTAGAAGGACGTATAACAGAGATTATTTACAGAGGAAATCATATTCATGCCAAGCCTCAAAATGCGAAAGAGTCATCTTCAAACAATTACATTGAAGCCCCAACTAAAAACAATCATTTTGATTCTTCAGCTTCATTTGGGGAAGATGATTTCATGTCAAATACTAACAAACCAATATCAGAGTTAATACAATCTGTTCAAACTCAATATATTTCAGATCAGTCTCAAGCTACTACAGATCAAACAAAGTTAGAAGATGGTTACAATTGGAGAAAATATGGTCAAAAGCAAGTCAAAGGTGGCGAAATCCTTCACAGTTATTATAAATGTACATTCCCTAATTGTTCAACAAAGAAGAAACTTGTCATAAATATAGAAGGACTTATAACAAAGATTGTTTACAGAGGAAATCATATTCATGCCAAGCCTCAAAATGCCAAAAAGTCAACTTCAAACGCTTGCATTGAAGCCCCAAATGAGAACAATAATTTTGATTCTTCAGCTTCAACTGGGGACGATGATCTTGAGCAAGCCTCGTCGATGAGTAGATCCGGAGATGACCATGAAATTGAGCCCGGGGCAAAGAGATGGTAAGTGTACTTAGAATATAAGTGTGATTGCGATTGACTAAATGCTAACAATCTCTCTTTTCACTAACTTTTTAATTTAAATGGATTTTATAGGAAAGGAGAAACCGAGCAGTAGAACAGTTCGAGAACTGAAAATTTTGCTATTAGACTAGTTGCAGTGGTAGGGGGCGTGGCTTGGTGGTGTGGGTTGTTTTTTGTACTTTTTTGATGATTATGATGTGTGAGTTTTTTGTGTGAAGTAGTGGTGGTGTGCGTTTTTGGTGTGGGTTATAAGTATTGTGATGATGTGTTAAAATATTATTGCGTTAGGTATTAAAAAGGAATAAAAATAATATATTTAAAATAATAAGAAATTAAAAAAACAAAAGCAATGTGTGTTGCATGTTCCGTTGCTTACCAACGCACGCAGACCAAATTGCACAATCCAACGCTCCAATATTTGGGTGAGGGGGCATTGCTTGGAGCCATGTAGGATCCAACAAGCGTTGGATTTCACCGATACAATCGGTCTTATAAGAACTTTTAACCCTAACTATGACGTGGAGTCAGTTGGTGAACTTTTTGGCGAAAAGGTGAGTTTTTAATTGTGACGTGACAATATCATGATGGAGTGAAGTTAAATAATGGCGAGTGTTAAGTTTAAGTGTTAAATTTGTATCAAAAATGTTTTGGGTAATGTGGTAAAATATAATTAGAACTTGTGATGATCGCTCCAAATCCATATGGACGAACACGTCATTCATCGATTTCATTGCGAGGTATTTGACCTCTATATGATACGTTTTGTAAACATTGCATTCTTTTGAAAAGGCACACCATAAATGAATATTTAAATCAAAGGTTTTCGACATCTGATGATTTCTACATATAGACAATCACCGTAAATAATAGTTTACAATAGTACTTCCATTGACAATGCAGTCAAAATAAGATACATGGTGATGATTTGGTGAATGCAACGTTTCCTTGATAAATATGCCATGTAAGACTCCATGCACATAGCTTGTCTAACATATAAGCAAACAGCGGAAGACTTCTAGGAACCTGAGAATAAACATGCTAACAAGTGTCAACACAAAGGTTGGTGAGTTCATAGTTTTAGTATTTCGCATAATCTGTATATAAAGGTGGATCACAAGATTTCGGTTGTTCAATCCAGAAACGTTTATCAAAATATTCTACGAAATTGAGCACCCTGGTAACTAAACTTAACGTATATATAATTTGTACCCTTTGTATAATCATCTTAATAATACACGTAAACCAACGTGTACGCTTCTCAAATAGCATACGTCCGTTAAAAGGCTAGTGCTCTAGCTCGGACGGGGATATCAAGCCCTATGGATCCATATACTACTACTCGCGCCCACCAATTCTTATAACTGGCAGTTACTAGTTACCAAAGCTAAGGGATTTTCGGTTCAAACTCAGTGTAGAATTTAGTATGTACTTGTATCCATTGCGTTTAAAATAAAGTGCATGTATTCTCAGCCCAAAAATATAGATTGCAAAAGCAATTAAAAAGGGAGCAAATGAAACTCACACTTTATAATTATTGTAAAACAGTTATTAAAGCATTTGCATGTATTCTCAGCCCAAAAATGTAAAGGGTAAAAGGGATCATATGAAACTCACCTTAGCCGCATAAAAAGTCGTTCACCAAAATGTGACCGAAACTCGGATTACCAAATAACCGTAGATCTCAACCTAGAGAACATATGCTGGTCAATAATTGTTTATCAAGCTAGGTCAGGTCATAGTGTATCACAATCCTAATGCTCGAGACCGACATACAATAGTTATCAAAAGTTATTTCAAAAAGTCAATCTGACTCCATACAATAGTTGAATGATCATGGCAATAGAATCATTTTAATATTTCACATAGTTTTCCAATTCTTGTAAAATTAAACTATAGTTTTTATAAGGCTTTAAAATATGATAAAACAATCAGTTTTGACAATTGTTCAATAAAACGAGACGTGCCTTATATAAGATTTCAGTTACTCGGTTGGTAATATTTAAAAGTCCATTTTATCAATCTCGTAAACAAGTTGTTTATATCTTAATTGCAGATTCAAAAGCAATTTCAATTAACGTCAATCATAATTCAGTTGATCATATATTTTAATCCGTTCATCGAAGCTATTCGATATCTAAATGAAAAGTTATTGATTTTTCGCCAGCTTTCCAAAAACATGTATATCATATACCTTTTACCAGTAATATATGTATTTAATTCGTGATTCATTATAACTGTTTAACGACGAAATTTAGCATACAAGCATGTATAAATATATATACTCGAGCACTGGACATGGATACACAATTAATATATAAAAAATAAAATATGAGTGCTTACGTATCAATATTGAGATTCAATATTGTAGGAAAGTACGTAAACGTAACGGAGATGATAAACACTAGGTTTGACTTTACGAGCATAATCCCCAAATCATACCATAACCTCCATAGCTATAACTCATAATTTCCTTAGCTCTATCCCGCTCGAAAAACCATTTTGGAAGTGACAAGCTCATGACCTCGTCGTAGTATTTTATGTATAATATTACTAAAAATATTAAGATTAATAATAATAATAATAATAATCTTAATAATATAATAATAATAATAATAATAATAATAATAATAATAATAATAATAATAATAATAATAATAATAATAATAATAATTAATATAAATAATAAATAATAATAATATTACACATGGAGTAATATATGTGTAAGAACTCGAGCAGAAACTGGACTTTTATAGGCAACTTTTTGAAATCTGATGCCCATGCGATCGCATGGGTTTTTAGTGTATTTGCCATGCGATCGCATGGCTGCCTGATCCAGCTCAAAATGTTTTTGTTTTCTTGTTTGTCGACATATTATTATATAATATATATAATATATATAATTTAAATAATTAATTATATATTATATTAAATTCATGTGCATAGTTGACTTGTAATTTTCGTTCCGATGACCCGTACGTTGTCACTCGACTCATGTCCCGGTTCCGGTTTCTCGAACGCATTTTTGTACGCTTAGAAAACTCGCAATTTACGTTTTGTGACTCGTACCTTTGTCAAAATATAGTTTTAAATTATCAATAAACTATATCATTCAAAGTGTATCTTAAACTTTCGAGTGTTTTGGTCATTTACTTCTATAAATCATTGTCTCGCTATTTGTTGATATATATATATATAATAACAAATCGTTTTATGACCAAGTTAATATATATTTTCAACATTCATAAACACGTTTTAAATATACGTCGCAAGTTATTCATACAATTAATATTCCAACTTATCATATATATTCAAATAAATATTTAAACCAATAAGTTTAATGTACGGTATTAAACAATTAAAACTTTATTACGTTTTCAAGTTATAGTATATATATATGTATCTATTTACATGTAATGGTTCACGAATCGTTGAGAACAACCGAAGGGTACTTGAATAGTTCAAAAATTTTGAGATTCGGTTTTACAGACTTTGCTTATCGTGTCGGAAACGTTAAATCATTTAAAGATAAAGTTTAAATTTGGTCAGAAATTTCTGGGTCATCACAGTACCTACCCGTTAAAGAAATTTCGTCCCGAAATTTGAGTGAGGTTGTCATGGCTAACAATAAAAATGTTATTATGACGAATATGAGTCGATAAATAGAGTTTTATCACTATTGAATAATATGGATAAAACAATCCAATTACTTGAAGCGTATGAGAGAAGCCGTCGCAATAAAGTGAAATGGAGAATAGAGATTCATCTTAACTTTTGATGTATTAACGATTGATTTTCGGAATTTAAGGAATAGAAAATCTTCATAATCTATATAAGATTTGATTCTTCGGAATTTGTGGAAATTAGGATTTTCTTTGATTAAATGCGTAATCTGCCTCGATTGCTATGTCTGATATTTCGCTATAAATTGACCTCTTCCGTTTCATTTCTTTCACCACTCCTACATCTTCTTTCTTATTTCATACATCCCAATAGATTGTGAAAATGCTTAATCCAGTTCTGATTCTTGATATTTTTTTGGCTATCGTATCCTTCATTCTTCTTTTTCATCTGCCACCAGAGGAGGTTATTTTCTTCTACTATTACCTTGGGGTTATAGTGTTTTTCATTCTCCCGTGTCTTTATATTGCTATACGCATTGACATACACGGTTTGTAATTTCATGTTTGTTATCGGGCTTTATATCTCCCCTTATATTTCAATGTCCCTACTTCTGTCTTCTATAATCATTGTCATTCACGGTTAATACTCCCTCTTATTTGCTGCGATTTATACTCCAATTTCTATTTCGGAGCTTTGTCCCTTCGTTTCTTCTTCTTGCGATTAGGCATCTCTTGTAATGGTCCAGAATTCGTAGTTATGGAGTTTTGGATAAACATAGTTAATGTTCTAAGAAAGAAACGGTAATGGCACAATTTGACTTGTCAAATTACCAGAATATCCGGAAAAGACCGAATCATCAAGAAATATATTTTCTTGATATATTTAGAGATTATATGGAATGAAAGAGTTATGTAACATGGTTTATGATGAGGGTGGGATCTGTGAACCTTTATCAAGTTCCATTAGAAACTCAGCATGACTTACTGTAATATAATCATGTTGATCAAGTGTCATTATATTATACTAACTCATGCTTCAATTCCCAACATTACTTTAAAACATCTATTTTTCGAATTTTTCAGATTTTAGAAACTAAAATAGTTTCTTTTATGATGTAACAAAGAAAGCGCGAAGAGATGAATGATTTCAGATAAGAATGGTTATAAAAAAAGTATCTTCAGAAATATGGAGGATATTTATAATGGAAGATACGATGATATCTTAGAATATTTAAGATAAGATGATGATGAAGAATATTGTCCGCAAAGGTTTTAGAGTAAGGAGCAAGGTATTTGCTAAGGATTTCAGTAGACACTGAATCATTTGTATTCTTTGAAGGTAGATTTCGTTTTTGTGATTTGTCCACAGCCTCCTTCATGGTTTGCTCAATCCGTTTTTCAGTTCCAAACCTTCTCTTTTCTCAGCTTTACCACCATACTATTCTTTATCATCAAACTTTTGACTGTTAAGGTCATTTACAGTTTTTGCTGCTTCATCAGCATTTTTCCAAAATAAGGAGAACTATTTTCGTAGTTTGGGGTGTTTTTCAGAAACTTCACATTCGAAGTATGTAAGTCTAGAAGACAGATGTTATCTATATATAACTGTTGTCGTAGAAAATGCTGCGAGATTCAAAATACTGATTGCTAATTCTCGGTGGTTGGTATGGCATTTATTGTTACAAGATGTGGATGAGTACATGATAGGGTTTCAATGAGTATAAGGATTTTTTGAAAGGTCAAGGATTAATAAAGTTGTTGATAAATTTACTGCTAATGTGGTGGAACATGAAAGGTTTCCCGGTAACAAGAACGTATATGTCAAGGTTATAATAAGGCTAATCTGAAAAGTCGAAGTTGACTAGTTGGAAGTGTGATAAAACTGAATACTTTGAAAAGGGATTGCAAGATTATTTTCGGTAAAAACAACGCTAAAGGATCTTGCAAAGTTTTGAAGTCAAAGTATAGCTTTGAAAGATGTAGAGATCTAAGAATGATGTTACTAGTTCAGAGTTATGACTTGGATTCTGTTCTGTCAGAATATGTAATCAAATTTAGATGAGGATGGTTGCTTTGATTTTTATAAAAGAATATATATTGTTGTGAAAGTAGTGAGTATAGTTGATGATTTGTTGAATCAGAATCGAAAAATGTAACATATTAATTGTGAATTTATATATCTCTCGGGTATTATCTACCCGTTAAAATATTCTCACCATTAACAGTTTGTATAAAAGAATTTTCTTAATTACAATCTTCATTAAAATATACCTACATATATATTTTTCTTAGATGTAATCATGGATTTAATGAGTTAACATAATATTAATCTCATCTGGTTTTTGACTAGGACTAGAATATATAATCTCTAAAACTTTTAGAAACTACATATTCTCTGCAAAATATTTCTTCGATGAAGTTATGAATCAATACTTCATCGTTTGTTGTTGTTGGTATTCCTTGGTATCTATGGTGCGTATGACGTTGATGTTCAAGGTACATATTGTGATGTTGAGGCTTGCGGTGCGGATGTTGTTGGTGGTGGTAATGGTACTGTTGGTGTTGTTGTCGGTGGTATTGTTGATGCCGGTGATTCTGCTGGTGCTTATAACCTTTGCACCATATTCTCCAAAGCCACTACCCGAGTGCGAAGCTCGTTGACTTCTTCTACTACACCGGGATGATTGTCAGTTCGGACGAGCGGATGAATAAGATTCAGAATTTGAGATAGTATATTATCGTGACGAGATACTCTGGAAATGAGAGAGAAAATAGTGCCTCGAACAGGTTCGCCGGTAAGTGCTTTAGGTTCTTCGCCAAGAGGGAAATGTGGTGAATGGAAGGGATCACCTTCTTCTTGTCTCCAATGACTAAGCAGTCTACGAACCCATCCCCAATTCATCTAGAATAGGTGATGGCTGATTGGTTGATCCATTCCGGTTACACTGTCTTCGGAATTCAGGTGAATATCCATATCGGAATAGCTGTCAAAGTTTAAGGAATTTGAACTAGATACGGGATCCATCTTGTATAATTAGGGAGATGATTTTTGATATGAATTATATTATAGAATTTAGTTTGGTATTCTTCAATACATAATTTACATATGTATATATAATACCAAATTCCATAAATCACGGAGAAATTTTCGGAAGATGTCAGGAAAAGTTTACAGTAACAGATACGCTAAGATATGAATTTTTATCTATACACTATTTATGCAATAAATGCAGGAAAACGTGTCTAGACTTAAGAATGATAAGCATGTAATATCCGACAAGAAATGATAAGCAAAACTTTTAACATGCAGACACGGTCGAAGTCCAGACTTACTAATGCATCCTAACAACTATCAGTTAGACACACTCGTGCAAGACCTGGTTCACTAGGACCAACGCTCTGATACCAACTGTGATGATCGCTCCAAATCCATATGGACGAACACGTCATTCATCGATTTCATTGCGAGGTATTTGACCTCTATATGATACGTTTTGTAAACATTGCATTCTTTTGAAAAGGCACACCATAAATGAATATTTAAATCAAAGGTTTTCGACATCTGATGATTTCTACATATAGACAATCACCGTAAATAATAGTTTACAATAGTACTTCCATTGACAATGCAGTCAAAATAAGATACATGGTGATGATTTGGTGAATGCAACGTTTCCTTGATAAATATGCCATGTAAGACTCCATGCACATAGCTTGTCTAACATATAAGCAAACAGCGGAAGACTTCTAGGAACCTGAGAATAAACATGCTAACAAGTGTCAACACAAAGGTTGGTGAGTTCATAGTTTTAGTATTTCGCATAATCTGTATATAAAGGTGGATCACAAGATTTCGGTTGTTCAATCCAGATACGTTTATCAAAATATTCTACGAAATTGAGCACCCTGGTAACTAAACTTAACGTATATATAATTTGTACCCTTTGTATAATCATCTTAATAATACACGCAAACCAACGTGTACGCTTCTCAAATAGCATACGTCCGTTAAAAGGCTAGTGCTCTAGCTCGGACGGGGATATCAAGCCCTATGGATCCATATACTACTACTCGCGCCCACCAATTCTTATAACTGGCAGTTACTAGTTACCAAAGCTAAGGGATTTTCGGTTCAAACTCAGTGTAGAATTTAGTATGTACTTGTATCCATTGCGTTTAAAATAAAGTGCATGTATTCTCAGCCCAAAAATATAGATTGCAAAAGCAATTAAAAAGGGAGCAAATGAAACTCACACTTTATAATTATTGTAAAACAGTTATTAAAGCATTTGCATGTATTCTCAGCCCAAAAATGTAAAGGGTAAAAGGGATCATATGAAACTCACCTTAGCCGCATAAAAAGTCGTTCACCAAAATGTGACCGAAACTCGGATTACCAAATAACCGTAGATCTCAACCTAGAGAACATATGCTGGTCAATAATTGTTTATCAAGCTAGGTCATGTCATAGTGTATCACAATCCTAATGCTCGAGATCGACATACAATAGTTATCAAAAGTTATTTCAAAAAGTCAATCTGACTCCATACAATAGTTGAATGATCATGGCAATAGAATCATTTTAATATTTCACATAGTTTTCCAATTCTTGTAAAATTAAACTATAGTTTTTATAAGGCTTTAAAATATGATAAAACAATCAGTTTTGACAATTGTTCAATAAAACGAGACGTGCCTTATATAAGATTTCAGTTACTCGGTTGGTAATATTTAAAAGTCCATTTTATCAATCTCGTAAACAAGTTGTTTATATCTTAATTGCAGATTCAAAAGCAATTTCAATTAACGTCAATCATAATTCAGTTGATCATATCTTTTAATCCGTTCATCGAAGCTATTCGATATCTAAATGAAAAGTTATTGATTTTTCGCCAGCTTTCCAAAAACATGTATATCATATACCTTTTACCAGTAATATATGTATTTAATTCGTGATTCATTATAACTGTTTAACGACGAAATTTAGCATACAAGCATGTATAAATATATATACTCGAGCACTGGACATGGATACACAATTAATATATAAAAAATAAAATATGAGTGCTTACGTATCAATATTGAGATTCAATATTGTAGGAAAGTACGTAAACGTAACGGAGATGATAAACACTAGGTTTGACTTTACGAGCATAATCCCCAAATCATACCATAACCTCCATAGCTATAACTCATAATTTCCTTAGCTCTATCCCGCTCGAAAAACCATTTTGGAAGTGACAAGCTCATGACCTCGTCGTAGTATTTTATGTATAATATTACTAAAAATATTAAGATTAATAATAATAATAATAATAATCTTAATAATATAATAATAATAATAATAATAATAATAATAATAATAATAATAATAATAATAATAATAATAATAATAATAATAATAATAATAATAATTAATATAAATAATAAATAATAATAATAATACACATGGAGTAATATATGTGTAAGAACTCGAGCAGAAACTGGACTTTTATAGGCAACTTTTTGAAATCTGATGCCCATGCGATCGCATGGGTTTTTAGTGTATTTGCCATGCGATCGCATGGCTGCCTGATCCAGCTCAAAATGTTTTTGTTTTCTTGTTTGTCGACATATTATTATATAATATATATAATATATATAATTTAAATAATTAATTATATATTATATTAAATTCATGTGCATAGTTGACTTGTAATTTTCGTTCCGATGACCCGTACGTTGTCACTCGACTCATGTCCCGGTTCCGGTTTCTCGAACGCATTTTTGTACGCTTAGAAAACTCGCAATTTACGTTTTGTGACTCGTACCTTTGTCAAAATATAGTTTTAAATTATCAATAAACTATATCATTCAAAGTGTATCTTAAACTTTCGAGTGTTTTGGTCATTTACTTCTATAAATCATTGTCTCGCTATTTGTTGATATATATATATATATAATAACAAATCGTTTTATGACCAAGTTAATATATATTTTCAACATTCATAAACACGTTTTAAATATACGTCGCAAGTTATTCATACAATTAATATTCCAACTTATCATATATATTCAAATAAATATTTAAACCAATAAGTTTAATGTACGGTATTAAACAATTAAAACTTTATTACGTTTTCAAGTTATAGTATATATATATGTATCTATTTACATGTAATGGTTCACGAATCGTTGAGAACAACCGAAGGGTACTTGAATAGTTCAAAAATTTTGAGATTCGGTTTTACAGACTTTGCTTATCGTGTCGGAAACGTTAAATCATTTAAAGATAAAGTTTAAATTTGGTCAGAAATTTCTGGGTCATCACAGAACTTTATGGAGAGAATGAATCAATAATATAGATATTACGTATTGGTTGAAATAAAATATCACGCCTCATTTTCATTTGTCACTATCGTGACTGACGCTCCATTTTCATCACGAGTAACCCCCGTTAACGGCATCAGGGGTGTCAGACTTTTCCACCTCATTTCCATACAAGACTTTGGGCTTTTGTTGATGAGGGGTTCTCACGCTCTTTATGGATGGTCTAAGATGTTATAATGTCTGAGGTAAATGGTGTACTTTTTGGTGAAAAATTGAGTTTTGATTGTGAGTGTATTTGACCTTCATTAACCTAAAGGTCAAATTTTTGTGTCAAATATTTGTAAGGTGATGTGGTAAAATCATTGAAAATTGAGTGAGAAAAAATAAATTAAATAAATATGTAAAAAGTTTCTTGAATTATGATTGGTTAACACAAGTCATACGCTTCAAAACAATTTCGTCAATTTATTAACTGACGCTCAGATTCTGACAGCTCTTTATTGACCGTTCCCTTTCGTCACATTGATACAAGTCATCTGACGCATTGCATTCCACGCCGCTATAGTAATGATCTTATAGAATAATAGCTATATATTTAACCCATAATGGATATCAATGAATCATATATGTATCAAATGATTATATATTAACATTCATACTCATTTACTTTTTTAAATTCATATAAATATCCATATTCATATAAATAAAATTCATTCATTCATATCCGTATTTTTTGGATTATTCGAGTTAACGAATATCCTCTGGATGCTAAGCTCTTTTCTAAGGAATTTAATGATATCCCATGTCGCACTACAATTATATATGATACAATTGTATTCTGGGATGAACTATTTTCCCATGTAAAATATTGTATTGTATTCCACGATGAGTACTAACGACAGCCCTAGGGTTGTCGTTAACATGTATCAAGTAATTGTACATGGCGGTTATTAGTCATTTTCATAAAGGCGGTTATCAAAATTTACAACATTTTAAAGCATGTTAACGGCAACCCTTAGGGCTGTCGTTAGCATTTTCCTTATCATTATTATTAATAGACAAAATTACATGGGGGGTCCCTGTGGTATGTTCAAAATTACAACCGTAGTCCAAAAGATTTTTTTTGACTCGGGGGGTCACTGTGGTATGCACTCGTTTCATGGGGAGTCCAAATCTTTAACGGACGTTAGTTTTTCTGTTAAACCTCATTAGGTGCCATGCATGTGAGGGTAAAAATGTCATTAAATATTTTATTTGTCCATTCCCCTTTAATACTTACATGTAGGGATGACAATGGATCGGATATGGATCTGGTGATCCGTATCCATATCCATATCCTTTTAGTTTTTGTTCATCTATATTCATATCCATATCCATTTAATTTCAGGTCATCCATCCATATCCAATGGATTTAGCAGGTTAATGGATATCCAATGGATGTTAAAACATTGTTATAATATTTTCTAATTTTTTATTAAAATAAAAATGTAGTATAGCAAAAATAAATATGACATGACATAATTAAAATCTATTCAACAAGAATGTGTAATCTTTTTTGAAGATATAACAAAATTTTTTACTTTTACTATAAAACATTGATTATGAAAAATTAAATATAAAATTTGTAAGTTTATTTTATTAGATATACGTATTTTATTATAATATATTATAGGTATTTCATTATGGGTTGAAAGAAAAATGTAAATTTAATGGTAATTAAACTTGTAATAGTAAATATGTACGTATATATCTATATTTATATATTTGTATATGTATTTCGGGTGGTAATGGATATATCCGTGGATGAAACTTTTCATTCATATCCATATCCATATCCGTATCCATATCCATTTAGGTACATCCATATCCATCACGAAGCGGGTGGATCGGGTGGATATCCATCGGATCAGGTGGCCATTGCCATCCTACTTACATGTTTACTGTATGAAAGCATCAGTTCAATTTTCACATATATTTCTTCTTCATCCATCATCTTCTTTTTTCAAAAACTTTGAATATTACTGTAATAAAATAAAACCAGTTCAAGCTCCTCAACTACCATCACCAGCGACCGTCGCACATTGCACAGTTGGTTCACTGTCGTCACCATTTTTTAATTCGGAGATGGCGGAGATAACTCAGGTCTTGTTAGAATCCACACCGGATCTGGACACAAACACCCACCGAATGGACACAAAGTTAGTTTGTAAATTTCTATTTTGTTGTGATGATTAGGTTTATGATGCTGATTTTAATAGAGGTGTGATTTGTCCGCAACCAAAGTAATGTGAATCTTGATGGGATTAGATCTAATAATACTAATAAAAGGAAAAGAATGAATTTAGGTTTGGGTTGTACCGAATTTTGATTTTTAACAAAAGGTATTGTATTTCGGTTCACCTAATAGGTACTCCTTTTACGTATGTACTAATAGTTTTATTAACTGATTTGATGATAATTCAATGGTTTCTACATGTGAAATGGATTGAATTAAAAGCAAACAGGTAAGATATTGTGACTAACTTAGTAAGATGGTGTGACTAATTTTTATTTGGTAAGATAATGTGAAATCGATTCAAAGGTTACTAGAAGTTACGATGATACATTGATTTGGTGATGGATTTTTAATTTATTATAATACTGTGACTAATAATTTTGTTCCTAAAATTGTAATTCACATAAGTGGAAAGACAACAAAGGACTCAATTTTGGGTTTTAGGACTCACCACCAAAAGTCGTTGCCTGTGGTACCTACAAGCAACAGACCCTTTGATTTTTTTCTTCTAACTTCAGTTTTGATTTACATTTTGAGTTTGATTTTAGTGTTTATCACATTTACATTTTGGTGGATATTAGGGTATAAGAATGAAAGCGCTTGTGGGGGTGATGATGGCAGTGGTGGTGGTGGTGGCGGCAGTGGTGGTGTTCAGTGGCGGTACCAGGATTTTTTTTTCACTGCGGTAAAAAAAAAAATTTAAAACTGTAGCAATTTTTTGGGGCAAAATATAGAGGTTTTTGGGCAAAATATGGAGGTTTTTAGGCAAATTATGGAGGTTTTTAGGCAAAATTTGGAGGTTTTGGGACAAAATTTGAAGGTTTTAGGGTAAAATTTGAAGATTTTTTGGTCATAATTTGAAGATTTTGAGACAAAATATTTAAGTTTTAGGGCCAAAAAAAAAAAATCCACCGGAGACAAAGTTGGAAAAATTCAAAATTTTTACACTGAAAATTGTAAATTCACTGGGGGCGACTGCCCCCGCTTGTCCCTTCATAAAATCGCCCCTGGTGGTGGCACCGTGGGAGATGGAGGAGGTATAGTAGTTGCTTCTTGATTTTGACTAGATATCTCGGAATTTGGGTTTCATGTGTTTTTTAATTTGGGGTTTTTTTAGAGAAGAATATTATCATTAAATAATATAGGAAAACAAAATGACGATTTTACCCTCATGCACACTGCACATGATGGGATTTAAACAGAAAATGTAACAGATGTTAGGCAATTGGACTCCCCGTGAAACGAGTGCATACCTCAGTGACCCCCCGAGTCAAAAAAACTCTTTTGGACTCCAGTTGTAATTTTGAACATACCACAGGGACCCTCATGTAATTTTGTCTTATTAATAGGTTATAACTCTGTAATGACCCAACCCTCGTTATACCAAAATACGACCCAAAAAAAAAAAAAAAAATTTATGTTTCAATACATCTGGACGGCGTCCAGTACTGAAGGTCTGGATGGCATCCACCCCTTTGGGACGGCGTCCCAATGAACTAAATAATTCTGATCCCCGGGTCCAACTTACTCGAGCGGAAAACCCGTTTTCCGACACTTTTAGACGAAACCCTTTTTACAACATGTAAACATAATTAAACTAAGGAGTTTCCACCATAAAATCAAGTTTTACAACATCGAGCCCACATCGACCGTTTTACGAGTTTCGTTCAAAAATACAAGTTCGACCATAAGAGTTTAAGTTCCAAACGACACCTAGAGCATGGTGTTTGGGGTTAAACTACCCACATCTTGGCCAAACTTCAAAAGCTAAACATTCCAAATGCGTCCCCTATCAAAACAAAGCGGGAGGCCACTAATCAACCGAACACCCTTACCCTTGTCCACGCCGGAACCTAAAAAGAGTAAACAACGAGAGGGTAAGCAAAGCTTAGTGAGTACAATATTTATACATACACATATATAACCCATCTATTTGGAATCGCACCCACTAAATACCTCATACGAAAATGTAACTCAAAAAGCATGCCGTCATACTCAATATGCTAGCAACTCGTACACTATCATAACACCACCTTAGCATATACTCAACACAATATATATATATATATATATATATATATATATATATATATATATATATATATATATATATATATATATATATATTGCATGCTAAACAAATCTAACACATAATATGGTTAACCATAACGCTATGGTGCTACCAGCTCGTGGTTCACACCATACGCATTTGAGTCTCACTCTTTTATAGTGCTACCGGCTCGTGGTTCACACTTTGTTTATAGTGCTACAGGCTCGTGGTTCACACTTGTTTATAGTGCTACCGGCTCGTGGTTCACACTTGTTTATATTGCTACCGGCTCGTGGTTCACATTTGTTTATAGTGCTACCGGCTCATGGTTCACACTTGTTTATAGTGCTACCGACTCGTGGTTCACACTTGTTTATAGTGCTACCGGCTCGTGGTTCACAATTGTTACTCGTCACATACATGCTATGGTACTACCGGCTCGTGGTTCATGCCATAACATTCACAAATAAATACGCCATATATATACGCATAATTATTCCACTCACCTTAACGTCTTCGGTGAGATGATCAAGCTCGCAACCTTCAACGCGACGTACCTATATATATATATATACATATAATCAATCACACAATCGAGTTGGTCAACCAACTCATTCGCCATCCTAGTATCATTTTGACCCATTTCAAGGTCCACACCCCCATTTGGGTCACTACATACCCCAATAACACCCACTTACATAACATCTAGGTGTGCTAGTAGTTAACTAACCAACTTAGGTCTCACCAACACCAATTTACACTTTGAAACTCTAGATTAGTCATCTTTGAGTCCTCATGACCCAATCTTACCCAAAAACCCCCAATTCACAAGCAAATGGGTTTTAAGTTCATGACTAACCAAAACCCTAACCCTTAAACAATTAAAGTAAGGAAATCAAGGTTAAGACTTACCACCACAATCAAAACGTAGCTAGGAAGTAGATGAACAACTTTAAAACTCGAGCTTTGACCCGAAACAAACTTCTTCCTTCTTGGATTGAGATTTCTCACACTAAAAGTTTGATGGCCCCGTCAAAACACTTACCGGCTCCGTCACTTGGTCCCACAGCTTGATCGAACTTAAATGAACTTATCAAACGACATTGCATTCTTTTATTTCAAAAGTTTCCCAAAAAGGAAAGCATACCAAAATATGTAGTTTAAAAGTAACCCAACATATTAATAATCCAAAGTTGACACAAAACATTGTCAACAACCCACAAGTATTAATTATTCAAAAACAGAATGCAAGCCAAAGTTTCATAAAAATCTGCCCAAATGCATGCAGACTCTTCTAAACACAGCGGAAGCATCACATAATCTCAAGTACCTGTGAAAACATGCGAGTAAACTGTCAACACAAAGGTTGAGTGAATTATAGGTTTAAATAATTGAATAAACTTTAGACCACAAGATTTAAAAATGTTAGAAAACATTAAACATTATTCCATTATCAATGAGCTACCTGGTAACCACTTAACCCTTTATTTACCCTTGCCAAACACAATAAAAATATAAACTGGACAGTGTATCTACAACAAAATACGAAGTACTAAACATTCCGATTATAAATTGCTAGCGCGACTAGCTCAAAATGGGGTTGTCAAACCCGATAGATCTATCCGTAGGATTCGCGTTCACCGGTAGAAACCAATGATTACAGTTACCAGACTAGAGAATATTTTTGTCCAACTCACAATGAATAATTTTAATTTAATTGTCACTTGTGTCTAAACGTGAAATAAAATGCATGTAATCACATCTCAAAAATATACTTTGAAAAGTATGTAAAAACGGGACTATAACTCACCTTAATAGTAATGAAGTAACCAACACAATTTAGCGAACAGCAAATGAGTACAGTGATCAGGAATGATCACAACGCCGACCTATAAATAAAGCAGGTCGATATAAATAACTAACTTGGGTCAAGTCTTAGTATGATAGCTATTGTACATGTTGCAAGTAGTCATAGAACATTACTCAATATGCATCGGTTTGATCGGAACAGCTTACGGACACACACTTTCTATTTTTAGAAAGTTTCTATTTTTAGCAGGTTTCCATTTTTGGAAAGTTTCTATTTTTGGAAAGTTTCTATTTTTGGAAAGTTTCTATTTTTTGGAAAGTTTCCAAATTTAGAAAGTTGCTATTTTAGGAAAGTTTATAAGTTAGAAAAGTTTCCTTAATCAGAAAGTCAACAAAAGTCAACTGAAAGTCAAAGTCAACCAAAAGTCAACTCAAAAGTCAACCTTGGTCAAACATGGTCAACGTAAATTTTGAAAGTGTAAGTTATAATAATAATGTAAGTTATAACGTTTATTAAAGTTAAATATGTCCAATTATGTCATAACATAAGTTTAATTAAATTAAAATTAATTATTAAAGTTAATATAAGTTTAAATGATATAATTAATATAACATAAGTATTTAATTAATTAATTAAATATTAGTCATAATATAAGTATTATTAATTAATAATAAATTTTAAATCATATCATAAGTATTATTAATTAATAATGAATTATTAATCATATCATAAGTTTCTAATTATAATTATTAAATCATAAGTATTTAATAATTAAATTATAATTAAATAATAACTAAGCCTTATAATAATTAAATAATTAATTAATCCTTATTATAAGTCTTATTATAATAATCTCATAATATAAGTTTAATTCTTATCATAAGTATTTTCCATTAATAATAAAAGTATTATTAATCATAAGTTTAATTAAAATGTTAATTAAATCATAAATATTAATTAAATGATATAATAAATATATATCATAAGTCTTAAATAATAATAATTACTTTTTTTTATCATAAGTAATTAAATGATATTGAAATCCATTATTTATATCATAAGTTTAATAATTAATCACAAGTTTTAAATCAAAAGTTCATCGGGTCGTATCCTGAGCCCCGGGTGTCAGTTTTCGGCGAGCCTTACATATATCTCCGCCTAAGCAAACCCCCTGACACTTTGGTACACTCAAGAACACCCCAAGAACAGTCCAGAAGTCGTGATGTACAGCCATTACACTACTTGGAACTTCAATTCACTCAAAAACGTGTTTTAGACGTAACGGGTGATTCGTGGCTCGGATTGAGATGACCCGAACATGAAAGTTCGCCCCACCATCAGTCCTAACACACTAACACAAACTAAAGTCACCAAATATGGTCACAAAGTCGGACCAAACTTGGTTCATACCAAAATCACATTTCAATCTTAATAAAATACCACTTTGATCATATATAGGGCTCCGGGAATCGAAACAACATGAATCCGGAGTCTAAATTAATGTCTTGATGAGAGGAACTCATCTAGATACTTTATTTTAACTTTTATATCAGTCACAAAGTCAGAAACACACGAATTAGCTGCTGTCCCAAAAATATCAAACCGAAAACATATGTTTACGAGTAATTCTATGCATACAAACACCATTACAATAACAATTAATCATCATATCATACTATTAAAATAGACATCAAATACAGAAAAATAAAGAAAAATTAAAAGTTCTAGGGTTAGGGTTTATACCCTAATCAAGAAACAATTGGTATGATCGCGTAGAGAACGGAACGAGGAATGCGTTGGTGTTAATTGATTGATGATCCAAGTCTTGATTTGATTGATGAT
This sequence comes from Rutidosis leptorrhynchoides, assembly GCF_046630445.1. NCBI lineage: Eukaryota > Viridiplantae > Streptophyta > Magnoliopsida > Asterales > Asteraceae > Rutidosis > Rutidosis leptorrhynchoides. The sequence continues at coordinate 85,373,533 of NC_092338.1, read as the reverse complement.
GATGATGATGTGGGTGGTGGTTGCCGTCGCCAAAAAGAGAGAAAGGGGGGAGGGAGAGCAAAAACTTGATAATTAGGTTTTAGGAAATTAAATGTGAAGTGTAAATGAAAAAAAAAACAAGGGAATGGCACTCCCCCCCATGGGGTTCGGCCGAATTTGGGATGGGGTGGGCCCTATGGTGGGCCAAACTTGTTAAATTATAATTCCTTTTGGTCCGAAAGCCCGAACAAGTCCCGAAACGCGAAAACGCAATTACGCGATTAAAAATCCGGAAAGATAACAAACGCGCGACGAAAAATAAATATAAATACCCTATATAATAATATGATCTTAAAATATCATATTTAAAATAATTAGGATTTAAATATCCCAAAAACGCGACCGTTGGTTTAAAAACCGAAAAGATTCGCCGGATAGAAATCCGCGACACGTAGAAACGTATAAATTAAAATATGAATACAATTATTCACAATACATTTAATAATTAATATATTATTATTATTATAATAATATAGGTCATAGAAATGACGTAGAACAAATAACAGTTAACGGTCGTTAAATAATTAACGGTAAAAGATAACGGAATAAGTAGGGTCGTGACAGTACCTTCCCGTTACGGAAATTTCGTCCTGAAATTTAAGCAGGTGCAGGGGTTGACTCAGCATCTGGGAACAAATGTGGGTACTTCTGCTTCATCTGATCTTCACGCTCCCAAGTGAACTCGGGACCACGTCTGGCGTTCCATCTAACCCGGACAATAGGAATTCGGCTCTGCTTAAGAGTCTTAACTTCTCGATCCATAATTTCAATAGGTTCCTCAATAAAGTGTAGTTACTTATCAACATGAAGTTCTTCCAGAGGAATAGTCTTGTCGGCCTCGGCCAAACACTTCTTTAAGTTCGATACATGATAAACATCGTGAACAGCACTGAGTTCTTGTGGCAACTTCAAATGATATGCCGCGGGTCCAACTCTCTCAACAATCTCAAACGGTCCAACAAAACGAGGACTTAGCTTTCCCCTTTTACCAAAACGGATCACACCCTTCCAAGGTGAAACCTTTAACATAACACGATCACCAACTTGAAATTCCACATCTTTCCTTCCCCTATCGGCATAACTCTTTTGCTGACTTCTAGCGGTTCTCAACCTTTCCTTAATCTGTACAATCTTCTCGGTAGTCTCGTGAATAATCTTTGGACCTGTGAGTTGAGCATCCCCAACCTCATTCCAACAGACAGGAGACCTACACTTCCTACCGTACAGAGCTTCAAACGGTGCAGCTTGAATACTTGCGTGATAACTGTTGTTATAAGAAAACTCAGCTAGCGGCAAATATTTATCCCACCCATTACCAAGATCAATAACACACGCTCGTAACATATCTTCCAACATCTGAATGGTCCTTTCACTCTGACCATCCGTTTGAGGATGATAAGCGGTGCTCATATCTAACCTAGTTCCCAACGCTTCCTGCAAAGATCGCCAAAACCTCGATACAAATCGACCGTCTCGGTTCAAAATAATGGATACAGGAACACCATGCCTAGAAACAATCTCCTTCAAGTACAAACGAGTAAGCTTCTCCATTGAATCTGTTTCCCTAATCGGCAAAAAGTGAGCCGACTTAGTGAGTCAATCTACAATCACCCAAATAGTGTCATAGCCACCCGCAACTTTCGGTAACTTAGTAATAAAATCCATTGTAATTCCTTCCCACTTCCACTCGGGAATCTCGGGTTGTACCAACAGTCCAGACGGTTTTTGATGTTCAGCTTTAACCTTAGCACAGGTCAAACACTTAGCCACATACGTAGCCTCATCAGCTTTCAAATTTGGCCACCAATACAGCTCCTTAAGATCATGATACATCTTTCCTGAACCAGGATGAATAGAGTACCTAGACTTGTGAGCCTCATCCAAAACAAGTTGTCGCAGTTCACCAAACTTCAGAACCCAAAGATGTCCTACAAAGTACCTAGTACCATCTGCTCGAATCTCAAATTTCTTAGCCATACCTCTTACGTTCTCTTTCACAAAATTCTCTTCCTTTAAGGCTTCTTGTTGTGCCTCAAGAATCTGCCTTGCGAGGTTTGTTCTAATTGTCATATTCAAGGCCCTAAACCTGCGAGGTTCAGCCCTTTCTTTACGACTCAACGCATCCGCCACAACATTGGCCTTACCCGGATGATACAAAAGTTCACAATCGTAATCGTTCAACGTCTCAATCCATCTTCGTTGTCTCATGTTCAACTGTTTCTGATCGAGGATATGTTGAAGACTTTTGTGATCTGTATACACAGTACTCTTGACCCCATACAAATAATGTCTCCAAATCTTAAGCGCAAAAACAACGGCCCCCAACTCTAAATCATGAGTTGTATAGTTCTGTTCGTGAATCTTCAACTGGTGTGACACATACGCAATGACTTTCTTTCGCTGCATTAAAACACAGCCAAAGCCCTGACGCGAAGCATCACAATAAACAACATAATCATCATTACTCTCAGGTAGTGACAATATCGGAGCGGTAGTCAACTTCTTCTTTAAAATCTGAAAAGCAGTCTCTTGTTCATCCTTCCACTCGTACTTCTTCCCTTTATGCATTAAAGCAGTCAGAGGTTTCGCGATACGAGAGAAATCTTGTATGAACCTTCGATAGTAACCTGCCAATCCTAGGAACTGACGAATCTGGGTAGGAGTTTTCGGAGTTTCCCACCTTTCAATCGCCTCAATCTTAGCAGGATCAACTTGTATCCCTTGTTTACTAACAATGTGTCTAAGGAATTGAACTTCTCGTAACCAGAAAGCACACTTAGAGAACTTAGCGTACAACTCTTCTTTTCTCAACAGATCAAGCACTAACCTCAAATGTTCTTCGTGCTCTTCATCACTCTTCGAATAAATAAGGATGTCGTCGATGAACACAATAACAAACTTGTCCAGATAGGGTCTACACACACGGTTCATGAGGTCCATGAACACAACAGGTGCATTTGTCAATCCGAACGACATAACAAGAAACTCAAAGTGACCGTAACTGGTGCGAAAAGCAATTTTCAAAACATCAGATTCTTTAACACGCAACTGATGATAGCCGGAACGAAGATCGATTTTTGAATAAACATATGAACCCTGAAGTTGATCGAACATATCATCAATTCTCGGAAGGGGATAACGGTTTTTAATAGTAAGCTTGTTCAACTCACGATAATCAATGCACAAACGAAAAGAACCATCCTTCTTCTTAACAAACAAAACAGGAGCTCCCCAAGGGGACGAACTAGGACGAATAAAACCTTTGTCCAACAACTCACAGAGTTGACTTGACAATTCTTGAAGTTCAGAAGGCGCAAGACGATAAGGAGCACGTGCTACGGGAGCAGCACCGGGAACAAGATCAATTTGAAATTCTACCGCGCGTTGCGGCGGAAGGCCAGGTAAATCTTCGGGAAATACCTCGGGAAAATCTCTAACAATGTGAACATCTCCAACGCTCTCCGTTTCTTTATTGGAATCAACAACATGGGCTAGAATAGCATGACAGCCTTTGCGAAGATGTTTAAGAACCTTCAAACAGCTAATAAGATTTAACTGTCGGCATTTCTTATCTCCAAGAACCATCAGTGGCTCTCCAACCACATTAGTAATACGAATAGCTTTATTATAACACACAATCTCAGCACGATTCACAGATAACCAATCCATCCCAATGACAACATCAAAACTACCAAGTTCAATCGGTACCAAATCTATCCCGAAATCCCTACCAGCTAAACTAATGTTACACTTACGATGCACAGTCTTAGCAGTGAGTACCTTACCATTAGCTATTTCAACAACATACGTATTGTCTAAAGGAGTTAACAGTGTTTTGATTGTTGGACTTAATCTACTCGACACAAAACTCAAATCAGCCCCTGAATCAAATAGTACATAAACTGATAAATCGTTGACCGAGAACGTACCAGTAACAAGTTTAGGATCTTCCTCAGCATCCCTGGCGTTAATGTTGAACGCTCTACCACGTGCAGTCTCTGCAGTCTTCTTGTTGGGACAGGCATCACGGAAATGCCCCGGCTTCCCACACTCGTAACAAACTCTCGGATTACCACCATTATTCAACTTTCCATTACCATTACCATTACCATTCCCACCTCTATTACCAGCATTATTACCACTATTACCACCTGCGGCAGGAGTAGCACAACCCGACAGAAGCACCGTACAATCCTTAGCAATGTGTCCCTGTTTGGAACACCTCTTGCAAGTCACGGTACAGAAACCATCATGAGCCTTGTAACAACGAGGACACACACGCTGACTGCGGTTATTCGAACCAGAAGTATCCTGCTTTTTCTGCTGATTCTGGTTTTGATTGCGGTTATTATCCCACTTTCTCTTCCCATTATCAGCTTTCTTAACAGCCTCTTCACTGAGTTCGGTTACAGCACCCTTGCTTCTTCTCAAGATCTTATCATTCAACTTATGAGCCATCGACATCGCGGCCTCAATAGTCTGGGGCTCACTAGATTCAACTCCATGTTCAATTTTCTCGGACAACCCATCAATGTAAGCTTCAATCTTAAGATTCTCATTGGCATAAAAATTAGGGCACAACAAAGTCAACTCAAAGAACCTCTGCTCGTAGGTATCTAATTCGGTGCCCTTCATTTTCAAGTTTTTAAGTTCAACCTCTAACTTCTTAAGCTCACCCCTAGGTCGGTAGCGGGTGATCATTCTTTCCTTGAAATTATTCCAAGTTAACCCATAAGCCACATCGTTTCCCAAACTGTTAACCAAGTTGTTCCACCAGGTCAATGCACTATCCTTCAAAGTGCAGCTAGCAAAACTAACCTTGTCTTCCTCTCGGACTCGACTAACCCTGAAAATAGACTCGATTTTCTCGAACCAGCGGGTAAGTCCTATGGGTCCTTCTGTACCACTGAATTCATGTGGACGACTTGCCATGAACGTTTTGTGGGAGCATCCCACCTGATTGTTGTTCACATTAGCATTAGCATTCGCTGCCATAGCAGCAGCTATCCCTTCAGTAACAAGATGTTGGATACGGGCTTCGGTGGACTCTCTAGGAGGCATGATCTTCAAAACAGAATAACACAACCGTTAGTACTAAGAATAATACCAGTGTTATAAAGGAATAGATCGAACACGAAAAGATTAACCATTAAAATAATAGTCAGTAACCACTATGAGTAATAACATGATAGTTATGATTGTTATAGAAATAACCACCACATGCATACATATTTTATGATAACATCATACAACATACATAACACCTAACATACATGATCTACATTACGCATAATATAACATGCCAAGAGTCACAACATCAGAAATAAAATGTGATAATGATAATAGATGTCATAAAAATAACCATCCATACATAATGAAAAACATCCCATAACAAAACCTTAATAAAATCCTCGGCAAAACGCCGTACATAACCTAAAAATGTATGTATGAAAGGACATTAAGTCTTATGAAATAAATTATCAATCATGAATCATCATATCACATCTGCTTAGAGCGGGTGTGATAAGCTGGGCCAACATGAGTCTCAGCAGAAGGCTCATACTTCCGCAACTTTCCTTTCACTTCTTCCAACTCTGCCTTCAAACCACGAACTGTGCTCTATAGAGCCTCGAACCTAGCGTCAACTTCACGGTTACGCTTACGATTCTCGAACCCAACATTGTTCTTGAAGCTAACAAACGAATCCATACTAGCTCGTATCTGGTCCATCATATTGTTATGTGGCAAAGTACGCATACAATCACTAAGAGCATTGATACGCGTCACTTCATTGTAAGCCCTGTTCATATGAGTAAGGGTGGAAAAGTAGTAGTGAACAGGATCATCGATCTGGGGTTGACCAGCACGGCGTCTGGCAGCATCCGGAGGAGCAGGAGCAGCAATGGAGTTATCGCTCGAAGTAGACATCTGCAAACAGTAAAACCACAAACCATATACCAAATAGAAATAAATGCTTATGATATAACTTATATGAAATGGAATGCATAATAATGCTATAGCAAAAGGCTCAGGCTGTAGACTAGACTCTAATGCACCCTAAGAACCACGGGTTGTCCACATTAAGACCGCCTAGTTGCCTACAACCTGGCTCTGATACCAACTGTGATGGCCCCGTCAAAGCACTTAACGGCTCCGTCACTTGGTCCCACAGCTTGATCGAATTTAAATGAATTTAACAAACGACATTGCATTCTTTTATTTCAAAAGTTTCCCAAAAAGGAAAGCATACAAAAATATGGAGTTTAAAAGTAACCCAACATATTAATAATCCAAAGTTGACACAAAACATTGTCAACAACCCACAAGTATTAATTATTCAAAAACCGAATGCAAGCCAAAGTTTCATAAAAATCTTCCCAAATGCATGCAGACTCTTCTAAACACAGTGAAAGCATCACATAAACTCAAGTATCTGTGAAAACATGCGAGTAAACTGTCAACATAAAGGTTGAGTGAATTATAGGTTTAAATAATTGAATAAACTTTAGACCACAAGATTTAAAAATGTTAGAAAACATTAAACATTATTCCATTATCAATGAGCCACCTGGTAACCACTTAACCCTTTATTTACCCTTGCCAAACACAATAAAAATATACACTGGACAGTGTATCTACAACAAAATACGAAGTATTAAATATTCCGATTATAAATTGCTAGCGCGACTAGCTCGAAATGGGGTTGTCAAACCCGATAGATCTATCCGTAGGATTCGCGTTCACCGGTAGAAACCAATGATTACATTTACCAGACTAGAGAATATTTTTGTCCAACTCACAATGAATAATTTAAATTTAATTGTCACTTGTGTCTAAACGTGAAATAAAATGCATGTAATCACATCCTAAAAATATACTTTGAAAAGTATGTAAAAACGGGACTATAACTCACCTTAATAGTAACGAAGTAACCAACACAATTTAGCGAACAGCAAATGAGTACAGTGATCAGGAATGATCACAACGCCGACCTATAAATAAAGCAGGTCGATATAAATAACTAACTTAGGTCAAATCTTAGTATGATAGCTATTGTACATGTTTCAAGTAGTCATAGAACATTACTCAATATGCATCGGTTTGATCGGAACAGCTTACGGACACACACTTTCTATTTTTAGAAAGTTTCTATTTTTAGCAGGTTTCCATTTTTGGAAAGTTTCTATTTTTGGAAAGTTTCTATTTTTGGAAAGTTTCTATTTTTTGGAAAGTTTCCAAATTTAGAAAGTTGCTATTTTAGGAAAGTTTATAAGTTAGGAAAGTTTCCTTAATCAGAAAGTCAACAAAAGTCAACAAAAGTCAAAGTCAACCGAAAGTCAACTCAAAAGTCAATCTTGGTCAAACATGGTCAACGTAAATTTTGAAAGTGTAAGTTATAATAATAATGTAAGTTATAACGTTTATTAAAGTTAAATATGTCCAATTATGTCATAACATAAGTTTAATTAAATTAAAATGAATTATTAAAGTTAATATAAGTTTAAATGATATAATTAATATAACATAAGTATTTAATTAATTAATTAAATATTAGTCATAATATAAATATTATTAATTAATAATAAATTTTAAATCATATCATAAGTATTATTAATTAATAATGAATTATTAATCATATCATAAGTTTCTAATTATAATTATTAAATCATAAGTATTTAATAATTAAATTATAATTAAATAATAACTAAGCTTTATAATAATTAAATAATTAATTAATCCTTATTATAAGTCTTATTATAATAATCTCATAATATAAGTTTAAATCTTATCATAAGTATTTTTCATTAATAATAAAAGTATTATTAATCATAAGTTTAATTAAAATGTTAATTAAATCATAAATATTAATTAAATGATATAATAAATATATATCATAAGTCTTAAATAATAATAATTACTTTTTTTATCATAAGTAATTAAATGATATTGAAATCCATTATTTATATCATAAGTTTAATAATTAATCACAAGTTTTAAATCAAAAGTTCATCGGGTCGTATCTTGAGCCCCGGGTGTCAGTTTTCGGCGAGCCTTACATATATCTCCGCCTAAGAAAACCCCCCGACACTTTGGTACACTCAAGAACACCCCAAGAACAGTCCACAAGTAGTGATGTACAGCCATTACACTACTTGGAACTTCAATTCACTCAAAAACGTGTTTTAGACGTAACGGGTGATTCGTGGCTCGGATTGAGATGACCCGAACATGAAAGTTCGCCCCACCATCAGTCCTAACACAATAACACACCCTAAAGTCACCAAATATGGTCACAAAGTTGGACCAAACCTGGTTCATACCAAAATCACATTTCAATCTTAACAAAATACCACTTTGATCATATCTAGGGCTCCGGGAATCGAAACAACATGAATCCGGAGTCTAAAATTAATGTCTTGATGAGAGGAACTCATCTAGATACTTTATTTTAACTTTTATATCAGTCACAAAGTCAGAAACACACGAATTAGCTGCTGTCCCAAAAATATCAAACCGAAAACATATGTTTACGAGTAATTCTATGCATACAAACACCATTACAATAACATTTAATCATCATACTATTAAAATAGACATTAAATACAGAAAAATAAAGAAAAATTAAAAGTTCTAGGGTTAGGGTTTATACCCTAATCAAGAAACAATTGGTATGATCACGTAGAGAATGGAACGAGGAATGCGTTGGTGTTAATTGATTGATGATCCAAGTCTTGATTTGATTGATGATGATGATGATGTGGGTGGTGGTTGCCGTCGCCAAAAAGAGAGAAAGGGAGGAGGGAGAGCAAAAACTTAATAATTAGGTTTTAGGAAATTAAATGTGAAGTGTAAATGAAAAAAAAAAGAAAACAAGGGAATGGCACTCCCCCCATGGGGTTCGGCCGAATTTCGGATGGGGTGGGCCCCATGGTGGGCCAAACTTGTTAAATGATAATTCCTTGTGGCCCGAAAGCCCAAACGAGTCCCGAAACACGAAAACGCACTTACGCGATTAAAAATCCAGAAAGATAACAAACGCGCGACAAAAAATAAATATAAATACCCTATATAATAATATGATCTTAAAATATCATATTTAAAATAATTAGGATTTAAATATCCCAAAAACGCGACCGTTGGTTTAAAAAACTGAAAAGATTCGCCGGATAGAAATCCGCGACACGTAGAAACGTATAAATTAAAATATGAATACAATTATTCTCAATACATTTAATAATTAATATATTATTTTTAATATAATAATATAGGTCATAGAAATGACATAGCACAAATAACAGTTAACGGTCATTAAATAATTAACGGTAAAAGATAACGGAATAAGTAGGGTCGTGACAAAAAGTCTCCTCTCTCTAGGATGTAAGTGGAAGGAAAAAGGTAGGTGGAAATGAAGTAAAGTTCTCCACCAAACTGATCTTGGGGCCTTTAAGTCATCCCCCGTGTGAAATTACCAAGATACCCTTTAAAATATCTAAAAACAAGACAGCAGGCCCGCCAGTACATCTGTACGGCGTCCAAATTACTGGACGGCGTCCAGCTCTTCACACTGGGTCGGCGTCCCACCATTTTGGATGGCATCCCGATCAACAGGAAAGTCAGGATCTTACAACTCTCCCCCACTTGAGCCAGATTGCGTCCACGCAATCCAAGCCGCATGACAAGAGGGAAGATACACCAACCAAACTCTTCGGGATCCCAAGTAAACTCGGAACCTTTACTACGACGCCATTGAACCTTATAAGTTCTCACCTCTTTATTCCTCAACCTTTTCACTTTTTCGTCGAGTATTGCAATCGGATCCTCAACATACTCTAACTTATTGTTTAACTCAATTTCGTCTAATGACATCCATGAAGAATCATCCGCAAGACACTTACGGAGATGGGAAACATGAAATGTATTATGGATCCCCGCAAGCTCTTCGGGTAATTCCAAACGATACGCAACTTCGCCAACACGAGCCAAAATCTTAAATGGCCCAATAAACCGAGGAGCTAACTTCCCCCATTTTCGAAAATGAATAATACCCTTCCATGGCGAAACCTTAAGTGAAAGGACCCGTTCATATACATTATAAATGATTCTCAATAGTTGATTACATCGCGAGGTACTTGACCTCTATATGATACATTTTACAAACATTGCATTCGTTTTTAAAAAGACAAACTTTCATTTCATCGAAAGTTGACGGCATGCATACCATTTCATAATATATCCAACTATAATTGACTTAATAATAATCTTGATGAACTCAACGACTCGAATGCAACGTCTTTTGAAATATATCATGAATGACTCCAAGTAATATCTCTAAAATGAGCAAATGCACAGCGGAAGATTTCTTTCATACCTGAGAATAAACATGCTTTCAAGTGTCAACCAAAAGGTTGGTGAGTTCATAGGTTTATCATAAAATAATAAAATTCATCATTTTGATAGACCACAAGATTTAAATGCTGCATGGTACAAATGGGCCCGAATCCTATACCGACCTGTAATGTACATGCGATATCTTTTAAATACAGTACACATTTCTCGTGTACGAAATCCATTTTTCATAAATCATAGTAACCGTACACATATCCCGTGCACAAAAATAACATACACATAACCTGTGTAGAAAATCATTCTCTCGATACATAACATTCACTTTACTTTCATTGCTTGGCTTGGTAACTGACCTTAACAAGATGCATATAAGAATATCCCCTATCATTCCGGGACATCCATCGGACATGATAAAACAATATCGAAGTACTAAAGCATCCGCTACAACGGATGGGGTTTGTTAGGCCCAATAGATCTATCTTTAGGATTCACGTCAATTAGTAGACTGGTTTACTAATTCTTAGGTTACCAAGCAAAAAGGGCATATTCGGCTTCGATCATTCAACCATATATTGTAGTTTCAATTACTTGTGTCTATTTCGTAAAACATTTATAAAAGCAGCGCATGTATTCTCAGTCCCAAAAATATATATTTCAAAAGCATTTAAAAAGGGAACAAATGAAACTCACATAGTGTATTTTGTAGTAAAAATACATATGACGCTACTGAACAATGCAGGGTTGACCTCGGATTCACGAACCTATATTCAATCATGTATATTAATACATGTGCTGGTATTCGAACAAATATATATTTTTAGTGATTTTATATTATGTATTTTATTAATAACTAAATTAACTATACTTATTTTATATATTTTAGATAAATAATTAGTATTTATTATGAAAATATTAATGTTGTTATGTGATGTGTTTTAAATATATTCTTATATAGCTATTTGTTTGGCATAATAATAGCAAATAATAAATAAAAATTTATATTTTTTTTTATGATAATAATAATAATACTAAAAGTAATTAGATTTATAATGATCCCGATTTTAATAGACTTGACAATAATACTAATAATAAAAGTAATATTAGTAATAATAATAATTTTAAGAAAAATGATAATAATATTAATTATACTAATTATCTTATTTCTAATATGGATAATAATAATAATTACATAATATCAATCAATAATAAATAATAAATAATAATAATAATAATAATAATAATAATAATAATAATAATAATAATAATAATAATAATAATAATAATAATAATTATGAAAACTACCTTTAAAGACTTAAAAACAATAAATCTCCTGAGCCAGGACTCGAACCCATGACCTCTCGCTCAACACACAACACCCTTATCCGTCCCTCTGTTCCTGCTTTTTCTATTTTATTTAGCTCCCAATATTTACTTAACCCTCCATTTATCTCGTCCCAAATTATTCATGGCCCAACATAATAATATAAGTTGTCCACGGCCCAACAGAAAATCCGAAGCCCAACAGAATATATCTCGGCCCATTGTCATAAATTGGCCCACGTTGAATTAAAATGGAATTTGTTGTGATCGTCCAGGAGAGAAAAAAAAAGAAAAAAATAATAATAAATAAACTAGAAAGTAAACCTTGAAGTTTCGGTTCCTCTTCAAACAGATTAATCGACTAGTTTGCATACATCAACAATTTCGGTTTTTTTATATTATTATTTTTTAATAAAAATTGAACTAGTGGAGTGCATTTGGCCAATCAATATCAATTGGGTAGTTGACAGTTCATAAAAAGAATTTTGATACTTGATAAAAATTTTCAAATTGAACATGGGATTCTCATACTGTCACCATCACCCTCCATAATGCTTTAACAAAAAAAATTAAATAAATAAATAAAATATAAATGAACGCCACTTTTTTTTAATACACAAGTTGTCGGTCATATATGTTAGTTAGCTCCACTAGTATGTTTGATATTGTGTTATATGTATTTTAAATGTAAGTTGATGAATCAATCGAAATCTTCTTATAAAACACCGAATCCCTTCTCGCCCAAAACGCATACACATAATCAATAGAACCGTGAATCAATATTATCTTCCACTTCGTTTAGTTGTTCAACAAAAGAAAATATGGTAGTAAGAAAACGGTTCTATGGGTGAAGGTGGTGGAGGCGGTGATTGATGGAGGAGAACAGAAAAACAATAGCAAAGAAAGGAAATGGATGGTAATGTTTTTCTATAATTTAAGTGTATGCATATATATATATATATATATATATATATATATATATATATATATATATATATATATATATATATATATATATATATATATATATATATATATATATATATATGTATGTCTTGAATATGTATATGTGTATGTATGATATATAGGTGTGGGTGTGATTGTGTTGATCGATTAATAGAGTAAAACAGGAACCTTAAATATCTACGGTTACAGTTGGTGGGTGGATGATCGTTTGAACTAGTAATCAGGAGAGCAGAAAGAAAAGCGTACGCGAAATAGCAGCAATAAACCGAGCTCGAACAATCGTGAACAACTGTATTTTTTCTTTAACATGGATTAGTAGTTAAAGGTGTTGATTAAATGGAGGTGATGATTGTTTGAAGAAAATGATGTTGTTTGTGTTTCTTGGTTCTTTCAAATTCCGTTTCTTCATATTTTTGCTAAATTCACTCAATTCATTGTTGTTGTAAGTGGTAAATGGTTAAGTAGTATTATTATAACTTAATTGCCTCAATTATCGTTTGTTTTATAGCTAATTTGGCTAGAAAAGGAAAATATTCTGTCAGAAAGAAAATAAGAAAAGTAAGATCGATCCTCAACAGAATTTGTTTGGTTATATGACTAATTGGAATTGATCGTACCAGTTTGTAGATAATAAACGATTTATAAAACAGTTGATAATGATAGGAACTGAATTTGATTCTTAGGATGAATTACGTAATTATTTTTTATTTATAAATATATATAATTGTATTTATATAAATATATATTAGTATATGTGTTTTTATATATGTAAATCTGTATTTTTATATATATCTATTTGATTATAATTCATAAACTTTAATATTTATAATGTTATTAATCAATAAAATACTAATACTAATAATAACTATAATAAATTTTCTAATAAAAATTTCTGAATACTAATAATAATAATAAAGATAATATTAATGATAATATTATCAATAATAATAATAATTGTATTAATAATAATTATAAATAGTAGTGATATTAAGAATCATAGAATTGATAATTTTTAATAAGTTTACTAATAACAATCATAATAAGACAATAACAATAATATGTTTATTAATACTAATAATAATACTACTTATCATAATATTGTTGATAATAATAATATTAATAATTTTGATAATATAATAACTTATATCAAATATATAAAGAATCATAATAACATTAATTATACAAATTTTAATATCTAATATCAATGAAACAGATAATAATAATAACAATAGAATTAATAATGATAATAATACTAATGTTAATAATAATATTTGTACATGTCAAATTTCATATATACTTTATATAATAATATTAATGATACCAATATTGATAATAATAGTGAAATTAATGGAAATAAATTTAATATTACAAATATATTACTATCAATTATATAACTTATTGAATCTTTAATATTTACAATATATATAATATTACTTATCTATAGAATTTGTTTATACATATATTTTTATATATTTAACACACAATTGTTCGTGAATCGTCGAGCACAGTCAAAGGGTAATTGATTACATGGATAAAATTCCGAAATTTTTGAGACTCAACATTTCAGACTTTGCTTATAGTGTCAAAATCATATAAAGGTAAAGTTTAAATTTGTTCGGAAATTTTCGGGTCGTCACAGTACCTACCCGTTAAAGAAATTTCGTCCCCGAAATTTCATCGAGATGGTCATGGATGACAATAAGTATGTTTTCATGACGCATATGAGTTGATAAATAGAGTTTTATTACTGTTGGGTAATATGGATAAGATAATTCGATTACTCAGAGAGTACGAGTGAAGTTATCAGAAAAGAATGAAATGAGTAAATGTAAATTCGTCTTAACCGGTGACGTAGTCATGGTTGATTTTCGGAATTCAAGGGATTTAAGGAAGATCTTCGCAATAAGATTTGTTTCTCTGGTAACTAAGGAAATTAGAATCCTCTTTGATTAAATACGATAATCTGTTTCGATTTCAAGGCCTGATGCTCCCACTATAAATGAACCTCTTTCGTTCCATTTGTTCCCTCAACTCTCAACTTTTATACTTCAATTCATATTTCTAAAACATTTGCCAAATTATCAGAAGTCACTAGAAAAGATAGAATTATCAAGAAAATATGTTCTTGATTTTGTTTAGAGATTTAGTAGAATGTAAGAGTCGTGTAACATGGCACATGATGACGTTATAGTCTGTGAACCATCACGTTCCATTAGAAACTCAGCATGACTTACTGTAATATAATCACGTTGATCAAGTGTCATTATATTATACTAACTCATGCATCAGTTCCTAACACTACTTCAAAATCATTCATATTTTAAGCTCGAAAGTTTACAGAATATAGAAACTAACAGTTTCTATATGATGTAACACTGATAGCACGAAGAGATTAATGATTTCAGATAAGAATAGTTATGAAAATATCTTCAGAAATATGGAGGATATTTATAATGATAGATACGATGATATCTTAGAATTTCTAATATCGAAGGATGGTGAAGAAAATTTGTCCGCAAGAGTTTGAAGTCAGAAGCAAGGTATTCGCTAAAGATTTCATCAGAAACAGAATCATCAGGATTCTTAATGTACAAGTTTAGTCCTTGTGATTTGTTCAGAGACTCCTTCATAGTTTGTTCAATCAGTTTTTCAGTTTCAAACTTTTTCTGAGCTTTGCCAACATACAATTCTTTATCATCAACTTTTGGCTGTTGAGGTCGTTTACAGTTTTTGTTGCTTCATTCAACTTTTCAAAATTCAGAATATTAATTCGCAGACTGGGTGCTTTTTAGAATTTCAGAATGGAAGTTCATAGTTCTAAGAGATAAATGTTATATGGATACATATAACTGTTGATATGGAAACGTTGCGAGACTCACCATACAGATTTGTTGATTCTCGGTAATTGGTATGGCAGTTCTCATTACAAGATGTGGATGAGTATATGATAGGGTTTCAATGGATAAATATAGTGATTTATCGGAGAGGGTTAAGCCAAGGAGCAACGAGGTTGCTGGTTAGTTTACTGCTAATGTGGTGAAATATAAACGGTTCTCCAACAACGATGATGAAAAGGGCATCATATATATCAAGGTTATAATAAGGCTAATCCTGAATGAAAGTCGAAGTTGATTTGCTAGAGCTGTGACAAAATTGGCTAATTTTGGAAAGAGATTGCAAAGTTATTTTCGATAATAATAACACTAAAGGAATTAGCACAGCTACGCGTTAAACGTTTACTCAGTTTTCGAGAGTTTTCAGGTGCATAACTATATGCATCGATCTTTTCTTCCGTAGATGAAGTGCGGTTGGTTCATCCTCTCGATTGAGGTGTTTTCAAGAATTATGAAAGGTTTGAACGCATATTGTAATCGTCAAGATCTAAATGAGGTTTAAGATGAAATCAAGTGGCAAACTTGAAGAATTATTTAGTTTCATATGTTATAATCAGTATTTTAATTCATTTTAATTGTCCAATATTATTCGTCCACAGTCGATAGTCCACAGTTAACAATCCAATAATTCATATATAGTTTAATATATAATATTCGAATTGATTAATATGTATCGTGATCCGTGTACATGTCTCAGACTCGATCACAACTCAAAGTATATATATTATTATATAATCAACCCCAACCCTGTATAGCGAACTCGATCATTACAACATATAGAGTGTCTATGGTTATTCCAAATAATATATATATATATATGCATCGATATGATATGTCAAAAACTTGTATACGTGTCCCGATATTTAAAGTGCGTAAAAATAAATAACAGAAATTAAATGACGATAAATAAAGTGAGTAAAGTAAATAACAGAAATTAAATGACGATAAATAAAATTGTGAGAATGTAAATTGCGATAATTAAATTGTGATAAAAAAATGTAATCAGTTAGCTAGGAACAATTAGCTAGGAACAGTTAGCGTGGATTCTTAACAAAATTTCTCATAGTTAATTTGTTTGTTTCTAACAAATTTTATTTTGTCAAATGTTTTCTTCATTATGCCACTTGTTGGATTCTGATAAATTAAAATCCCAATATGAAATTGGATGAACATGGTTATTCTATGGTGAACGGACTTGTATATCAGTGGATGTAAGTAGGATAGTAAACGACTGTTGAATCAGCTTCGAAGAATGTACAGTGTAACTTATTAATGTGAAATCTGAATTTTCCTCGGGTATTACCTACCCGTTAAAATATTTTCACAATTAACACTTTTTACGAAAGAATTTTTAATTACAATCTTTATGAAAACATATATACATATATATTTTCTTCAGATGTAATCATGGATTTAATGAGTCAATATGATATTAAACTCATTTGATTTACCGTTAGAACAAGAATATATAATCTCTAAAACATTAGAGATTACATAATCGCCATGTCGAACGAAGATAAATGATGTAGAACGATTCGCAGATTGATGATTATGCTCGAGGTACATAATGAGATGTTGAGGTGTGAGATGTTGAACTTGGGTTGTTGGTGGTACTGGTGTTGTTACTGATGGTACGGTTGGTGCCGATGATGTTGCTGAAGTTAGTAAATTTTGCACCATATTCTCCAATAATCATTACTCAGGCGCGAAGCTCGTTGATTTCTTCGATTACTCCGGGATGATTGTCGGTCAGAACGAGCGGATGAATAAGGTTTAGAATTGTCGATAGAATATAATCGTGACGAGTTACCCTGGAAATGAGGTTGAAAATGGTGTTTCGGATAGGTTGGCCAATAAGTGCTTTAGGTTCATTGTTAAGAGGTGAATTCGGTTGATGGAAAGGATCACCTTATTCTTGTCTCCAATAATTAAGTAGAATACGAACCCATTAGATGAATTGGGGATGGCTGATTGGTTGATTCATTCTGGTGACGCTGCTTTCGGAGCTTAGGTGAAACTCCATATCGGAATAGCTATCGGAATCCAAGGAATTCGAACTGGTTGAGGGATTCATCTCGTACGTTCAGATGAAGGATTTTTTGATAAGAAATAGATTATAGGATGTAGATTAGTACCCTGCAATACATAATTTACATATGCATATATAATACTAAAATCCCATAAGTTACGGAGAAATCTACGGAAGCTGACAGGCAAAGGTAACAATAACAGATACGCTAAGATATGAATTTATCTATACACAGTCTATGCAATAGAGGTAGTAAGACGTGTCTAGACTTTAAAGATGATAAGCAAATAATTTTTGACACTAAATGATAAGCAAAACTTTTGACATGCAGATACGGTCGAAGTCCAGACTCACTAATGCATCTAAACAACTATCAGTTAGACACACTAATGTAAGACCTGGTTCGCTAAGACCACCGCTCTGATACCAACTGAAAGGACCCGTTCATATACATTATAAACGATTCTCAATAGTTGATTACATCGTGAGGTACTTGACCTCTATATGATACATTTTACAAACATTGCATCCGTTTTTAAAAAGACAAACTTTCATTTCATCGAAAGTTGACGGCATGCATACCATTTCATAATATATCCAACTATAATTGACTTAATAATAATCTTGATGAACTCAATGACTCGAATGCAACGTCTTTTGAAATATGTCATGAATGACTCCAAGTAATATCTCTAAAATAAGCAAATGCACAGCGGAAGATTTCTTTCATACCTGAGAATAAACATGCTTTCAAGTGTCAACCAAAAGGTTGGTGAGTTCATAGGTTTATCATAAAATAATAAAATTCATCATTTTGATAGACCACAAGATTTAAATGCTGCATGGTACAAATGGGCCCGAATCCTATACCCACCTGTAATGTACATGCGATATCTTTTAAATACAGTACACATTTCTCGTGTACGAAATCCATTTTTCATAAATCATAGTAACCGTACACATATCCCGTGCATAAAAATAACATACACATAACCAATGTATAAAATCATTCTCTCGATATATAACATTCACTTTACTTTCATTGCTTGGCTTGGTAACCGACCTTAACAAGATGTATATAAGAATATCTCCTATCATTCCGGGACATCCATCGGACATGATAAAATAACATCGAAGTACTAAAGCATCCGCTACAACGATGGGGTTTGTTAGGCCCAATAGATCTATCTTTAGGATTCGCATCAATTAGTAGACTGGTTTACTAATTCTTAGGTTACCAAGCAAAAGGGGCATATTCGGCTTCGATCATTCAACCATATATTGTAGTTTCAATTACTTGTGTCTATTTCGTAAAACATTTATAAAAGCAGCGCATGTATTCTCAGTCCCAAAAATATATATTGCAAAAGCATTTAAAAAGGGAGCAAATGAAATTCACATAGTGTATTTTGTAGTAAAAATACATATGACGCTACTGAACAATGCAGGGTTGACCTCGGATTCACAAACCTATATTCAATCATGTATATTAATACATGTACTGGTATTCGAACAAATATATATTTTTAGTGATTTTATATTATGTATTTTATTAATAACTAAATTAACTATACTTATTTTATATATTTTAGATAAATAATTAGTATTTATTATGAAAATATTAATGTTGTTATGTGATGTGTTTTAAATATATTCTTATATAGCTATTTGTTTGGCATAATAATAGCAAATAATAAATAAAAAATTATATATTTTTTTTATGATAATAATAATAATAATACTAAAAGTAATTAGATTTATAATGATCCCGATTTTAATAGACTTGACAATAATACTAATAATAAAAGTAATGTTAGTAATAATAATAATTTTAAGAAAAATGATAATAATATTAATTGTACTAATTATCTTATTTCTAATATGGATAATAATAATAATTACATAATATCAATCAATAAATAATAATAATAATAATAATAATAATAATAATAATAATAATAATAATCATAATAATAATAATAATAATAATAATACTACTACTTATGAAAACTACCTTTAAAGACTTAAAAACAATAAATCGCCTGAGCCAGGACTCGAACCCACGACCTCTCGCTCAACACACAACACCCTTATCCGTCCCTCTGTTCCTGCTTTTTCTGTTTTATTTAGCTCCCAATATTTACTTAACCCGCCATTTGTCTCGTCCCAAATTATTCATGGCCCAACATAATAATATAAGTTGTCCACGGCCCAACAGAAAATCCGAAGCCCAACAGAATATATCTCGGCCCATTGTCATAAATTGGCCCACGTTGAAATAAAATGGAATTTGTTGTGATCGTCCAGGAGAGAAAAAAAAGAAAAAAATAATAATAATAAAACTAGAAAGTAAACCTTGAAGTTTCGGTTCCTCTTCAAACAGATTAATCGACTAGTTTGCATACATCAACAATTTCGTTTTTTTTTAATAAAAATTGAGCTAGTGGAGTGCATGTGGCCAATCAATATCAATTGGGTAGTTGACAGTTCATAAAAATAATTTTGATACTTGATAAAAAATTTCAAATTGAACATGGGATTCTCATACTGTCACCATCACCCTCCATAATGCTTTAACAAAAAAAAAAAAATTAAATAAATAAATAAAATATAAATGAACGCCACTTTTTTTTTAATACACAAGTTGTCGGCCATATGTGTTAGTTAGCTCACTAGTATGTTTGATATTGTGTTATATATATTTTAAATGTAAGTTGATGAATCAATCGAAATCTTCTTATAAAACACCGAATCCCTTCTCGCCCAAAACGCATACACATAATCAATAGAACCGTGAATCAATATTATCTTCCACTTCGTTTAGTTATTCAACAAAAGAAAATATGGTAGTAAGAAAACGGTTCTATGGATGAAGGTGGTGGAGGCGGTGATTGATGGAGGAGAACAGAAAAACAATAGCAAAGAAAAGAAATGGATGGTAATGTTTTTCTATAATTTAAGTGTATGCATATATATATATATATATATATATATATATATATATATATATATATATATATATATATATATATATATATATATATATATATATATATATATGTCTTGAATATGTATATGTGTATGTATGATATATAGGTGTGGGTGTGATTGTGTTGATCGATTAAGAGAGTAAAACAGGAACCTTAAATATCCACGGTTACAGTTGGTGGGTGGATGATCGTTTGAACTAGTAATCAGGAGAGCAGAAAGAAAAGCGTATGTGTATGTATGATATATAATTGTGGGCGTGATTGTGTTGATCGATTAAGAGAGTAAAATAGGAACCTTAAATATCCACGGTTACAGTTGGTGGGTGGATGATCGTTTGAACTAGTAATCAGGAGAGCAGAAAGAAAAGCGTACGCGAAATAGCAGCAATAAACCGAGCTCGAACAATTGTGAACAACTGTATTTTTTTCTTTAACATGGATTAGTAGTTAAAGGTGTTGATTAAATGGAGGTGATGATTGTTTGAAGAAAATGATGTTGTTTGTGGTTCTTGGTTCTTTCAATTTCTGTTTCTTCATATTTTCGCTAAATTCACTCAATTCAGTGTTGTTGTAAGTGGTAAATGGTTAAGTAGTATTATTATAACTTAATTGCCTCAATTATCGTTTGTTTTATAGCTAATTTGGCTAGACAAGGAAAATATTCTGTCAGAAAGAAAATAAGAAAAGTAAGATCGATCCTCAACATAATTTGTTTGGTTATATGACTAATTGGAATTGATCGTACCAGTTTGTAGATAATAAACGATTTATAAAACAGTTGATAATGATAGGAACTGAATTTTATTCTTAGGATGAATTACGTAATTATTTTTTATTTATAAATGTATATAATTGTATTTATATAAATATGATGTCGTGCGAGGTGTATATGAAATAGCTTATATTTTACTAGGAAATACTATTAAATACGATACAATTTTACACAAGATATTTATTTATTTAGAGAATGGATATACTTAAACCTTGCTACAGCACTTATAGGCAGTGTACCTAATCGTACAGTAGTGTAGTTTTTAGTAAGTCCGGTTCGGTCCACAGGGAATCTTTTAAACAAAGCTTAACGTTATATTAGTTTTATTTTATAAAAATACAAGTATATATATAAGTAATATTATTATTATAAAGGGGGGTTTTTACCGTTTAATGACCGGTTTGTCGATTTTAAAAACTTTAGTTGCAGTTAAAACAAAATGTAAAATATTAAATAAATAAAAGACTTAATTTAAAGCGTAAAGTAAATAACGATAATGAAATTGCGATAAATAAAAGTGCGATAAAATAAACTTGTGATAATTAAAAAGTACGATAATTAAAAGTGCAATTAAATACAATAACAATAAAAGTGCGATAATTAGAAGTGCAATTAAATATAAAATAAAGGAAATTAAATATGAAATAAAAGAATTATGCTTATTTAAACTTCCGTAATCATGATGTTTGACGTGTTGATTTTAGTTTTATGCCCATGGGTTAATTGTCCTTTGTCCTGGATTATTTAATATGTCCGTCTGGTTTTTGTCCATAACAGTCCATCAGTCATAAATATAAAGTGCGAGTGTCCTCGTCAAATTATCCTTATACCCGAAGTTAAATATTCCAACTAATTGGGGACTTAAACTGTAACAAGATTTTAATACTTTGTTTAATAATTACACCAGGATGTCGACTGAGTGTAACCCAAGGTTTTAATACTTTGTTAACAATTATGCCAAGTGTCCTTGTACATAATTTCACCCCTGTTTTAATAATTCTAGTGGCTATTAATCCATTCACGTGTCCGGTTAAATGAACGATTATTCGTACATATAAATATCCCGCCCATCGTGTCCGATCGAGTGTATATGGTTATTTATAGGGACGCCCAATTGTAAATCTTTATATTAAAATTAACAAACTATCATTTAGTTAAACAAATATAAAGCCCATTAATAGCCCATAGTCTAATTTCCACAAGTGTCGTTCTTTTGTCCAAACCCCAATTATGGTACAAAGCCCAATTACCCAATTTTAGTAATTAGCCCAACATCATGATTAATTCAGATTAAATAAGCATAATAATAACTTAGCTACGAGACATTAATGTAAACAGGTTGAACATAACTTACAATGATTAAAAATAGCGTAGCGTTACACGGACAGAATTTCGACTTACACCCTT